>NW_026652286.1:79115856-79297046 GCF_009828535.3 Hylobates moloch | reverse complement strand
TTATATGATTTTAATCTAAATGCGATTAAAAAGTACTAATTTGAGTTTTATAAATAAATAATTATCAAAGAATCTTAGAAAATTAATTAGTTTACCAAATACAGTCGACCCTGTGTATCCACAGATTTCACATCTGCATGTTCAATCAACTGTGGATTAAAAATATGGCATTAAAAAAATAAAATTGAAATATAAATAAACAAATAAAAATAACAATTCAACAATTAAAAACTGCAAACAAAATGATATAGTATTACAATGATTTATATAGCATTTACTTTTTGTTAGGTATTATAAGTAATGTAAGAGACTTGCAGCCCTTATATTAAGTAGTGTTGTATATGCATATAACCTATGGACATCCTACCACATACTTTAAATCTTTAAATCCTCTGTAGATTACTTATAATATGTAACATGTTGTAAATAATGAGTAAATAGTTGTTATGCTGTATTATTTAGAGAATGACAAGGAAAAAATGTCTATACATGTTCAGTACTGAAGCAACTATCACTGGCCTACCTACATTTTGACCCACAGTTGGCTGAATCAGAGGATGCAGAACTCACTCATGGATATGGAGTGCCAACTGTAATTGGTTTTTCTTTTTTCCTAAATACAGTCTCAGGCTGAAATCTGATAGGGTTAATTAAATATTGCAATATTTCCAAAACCCAAATCCCTCCAAATATTAAAATAACATCAGGTTTCCTTTGCAAATAGCAAAAACTATTTAAAAATTAAAAATTAATTAGAGAATAATTATTGCATAATCTCAAAAAATCTTGTAAGCTCATTAAAAGTTGAAGCTTAAGGAGCTATAATTTACTGTGTTACAATACATGTAAATTGTACATTAATATTCCTGCTTTTGCACCAGTCAGTAATACTAATGTGTTTAGCAATCTCAATTGCAAATCAGGGAAATGCTATGAGAAAAAGACTCATAGCATTTCCCTGATTTGCAATTGAGATTGCTAAACACATTAGTATTACTGACTGGTGCAAAAGCAGGAATATTAATGTACAATTTACATGTATTGTAACACAGTAAATTATAGCTCCTTAAGCTTCAACTTTTAATGAGCTTACAAGATTTTTTGAGATTATGCAATAATTATTCTCTAATTAATTTTTAATTTTTAAATAGTTTTTGCTATTTGCAAAGGAAACCTGATGTTATTTTAATATTTGGAGGGATTTGGGTTTTGGAAATATTGCAATATTTAATTAACCCTATCAGATTTCAGCCTGAGACTGTATTTAGGAAAAAAGAAAAACCAATTACAGTTGGCACTCCATATCCATGAGTGAGTTCTGCATCCTCTGATTCAGCCAACTGTGGGTCAAAATGTAGGTAGGCCAGTGATAGTTGCTTCAGTACTGAACATGTATAGACATTTTTTCCTTGTCATTCTCTAAATAATACAGCATAACAACTATTTACTCATTATTTACAACATGTTACATATTATAAGTAATCTACAGAGGATTTAAAGATTTAAAGTATGTGGTAGGATGTCCATAGGTTATATGCATATACAACACTACTTAATATAAGGGCTGCAAGTCTCTTACATTACTTATAATACCTAACAAAAAGTAAATGCTATATAAATCATTGTAATACTATATCATTTTGTTTGCAGTTTTTAATTGTTGAATTGTTATTTTTATTTGTTTATTTATATTTCAATTTTATTTTTTTAATGCCATATTTTTAATCCACAGTTGATTGAACATGCAGATGTGAAATCTGTGGATACACAGGGTCGACTGTATTTGGTAAACTAATTAATTTTCTAAGATTCTTTGATAATTATTTATTTATAAAACTCAAATTAGTACTTTTTAATCGCATTTAGATTAAAATCATATAAGGAGAAAAACCTAAGGGGTCAGAAAAAACTACATAGGTATTATATAAAATTACTGTTAAGATACTGATCCCAGTTATCCTCATTTCTCATGTTTATCAATTAGAAGTATTTAAATTTGCTTTTAATCTCCTAGATAATACATACAGTAGCAGTTTTCATAAGTCACTGTTCTATTGTAACAATATGGAAAAATACTATATAATATTACTGGTGAAACTTACGACTAGATAGATATATTTTCCGATAGATTTATCATTCTGCATAGTAAATTTATTTGGAACTATAAATTTGTTTGTTTTTAAAAAGTATGTATTTAAAGTATTAATATTTGTGAGTGTACCAGCAAAGTTATGAGTCTCTTCTGTAGTTTGCTTCCTTTTAATAATCAGTGCCTCATTCTATATACTCTCCTTAGATCTATTTTCTAACTTGCCAATACTTCCCTCAGTTGGTTGTAAAAATTATTTATTAAACTCATCCACTTGATGCTTAAATGCTGATTATAGCAGTTTATAGTGTTTTGCAGTTCCATTTATCTGACAAAATTTTTCATACTGTTTTTATTTATTTTCTTGAATAAATCATCTGTAATGATTATAAATGCTTCTCCTGGTAAGTCAGTCTCTAGAACTCCTGCAGTCTATTACATCATTTGTTCTTTCACTTAATTTTCAGTCATGTTACTTGTTTCCTGTGTGACTAATTACACTTTTTTTTGTTTGAGTGCTGGAGATTGTATATAAAATATTATAGAAATAATTTAAGACTTAGGGTGATTTTGCAGGGAAATTTTAGTGTGCTTCTTGAAAGAGACTAGGGGCTCTAGCAGTCAGCGATCAGGGGATTTAAAGCTGGGTTTTGGTCTCTGTGAGGACCTGTCTACTTCTGGTTCACCTCTATGTTTTGGTATTACCCTTATACCTGTGGTCATGGTCCCATCTCAAAGTGGGGAGGGCTTTCTAATGTCTTTGCCCTAGGAATTCTTAGGCTCCAGTTTATGTTCCCTTAGCCCTGGCTGTCAAAAATGCTGCTCAGCTTCTCAACCTTTCCATTACCTTTTCTGGAGCCAGAAGATGCCCATAGGATAAAAGCACCGCCAAGTTTACTGTTCACTTCTCAGGTTTATCTTCTGCTATATCGTGGTACAATAATTTTTCATTAGTTTGTTAGCTGACCAGCATAGGGTAATGCAAATGATATAACCTGCTATTTTATATGTATATATGCTAAGTTTCAAAATAATTCTGTGAAGGAAGTATTGCTATTATTTCCAGTTTGTAAATGAAGAAAATAAGCATAAAAAATAGTTAATCAGAGCTTCTAATATATATACTGTGTATACATTAAATAAAAGCATGTTAAATAACATTTATATTGTCAAATCTTCCTATTGCCTTGAATATTCCATTAAAGTTAGACTTTTCATGGCTTTAGTCTTCAAGAAATTTAAATGTATGTTAGATGTCCTCTTTGAAAAAGTAGAAATAAGTTCTCTATTTTAAAGGTATTCCATCCAAAAATAAAATAATTTGTTTTTAAATTAGAGGGCCGGGCGCGGTGGCTCACGCTTGTAATCCCAGCACTTTGGGAGGCCGAGGCGGGCGGATCACGAGGTCAGGAGATCGAGACCATGGTGAAACCCCGTCTCTACTAAAAATACAAAAAATTAGCCGGGCGTGGTGGCGGGCGCCTGTAGTCCCAGCTACTCGGAGAGGCTGAGGCAGGAGAATGGCATGAACCCGGGAGGTGGAGCTTGCAGTGAGCCGAGATTGCGCCACTGCACTCCAGCCTGGGCGACAGAGCAAGACTCCGTCTCAAAAAAAAAAAAAAAAAAAAAAATTAGAAAGTAAGAGACATTCTAGCTGCATGTGGTGGTGGTGGTGGGGCATACCTGTAGTCCCAGATACTCGAGAAGCTGAGGAGGGAGGATTGCTTTAATCCAGGAGTTAGTTAGACACCAGCCTGTGCTGGACAGCATAACAATACCTTGTCTAGAAAGAGAGAGAGATATTGATTAAATTCAGTTATGTGAAAAAAATGAGTGTTATTTCTATCATTTTGTAAACTGCAATCACTGGCCAGATTGGGTGGGGGATGTATTAGTCATGATGCTCTGATTTTTTTCTCTATTTTCCCCTTGTTTATTGTTTGTTGTGGATTGTAATGCAGAAGCTACATATTTAAACGTTTTATATTTACATTATTTCATAGGGTAGTCATTGAATTTAAAGATTAGGTCATATTCTATTTAATTATTTGTATTTATTGAGCACATTTGTTTTAAGCACAGAATTACTCTTCTGGCATGATGCTATAGTGCTGAACTTTAATACACAAATTTATTTATAGACAAATCTACTTATTGAGCACATTATTTGTTTTAATTATAGAATTGCTCTTCTGACATGATGCTGTAATGCTGAACTTTAATAGACAGAGCATCCTTAATGCCTTACAATTCCTCCATAAGATATCAGCATAATGATTTAAAACACAATATTGTATCTGTGATGTGTATGTCAATGAGACAGAATTCCACTGCTAGTTTATTTTAGCTTTTATCTGTAATCATGAAAGATTCCAATTGTATATAATCACAGAATTTTAATCATATTTTCAGACTATAAAATAGTCTATCAGGCATACATTTCTAAAAATGCTAGTCTTACTGAAAAGTTTTATTATGATATTTGTCAAACAGATTTCCCAAGCAGTCTTTTTGTGAATATATTTGCATATTTATGCTACAAGAAAGAATAGTTAATAAGTTAGTGAAAGGAAAAACAAAACCGAGTGATGGAAAAAAAGCTAAACTGATTCACATGAAACTGTGCATGCAAAGCACAAAATTGCTTAGTTTGATTTTGTGCAGCAGTCTTGACTTTCACATTTTTGGAAGAAAAATATATTCTTTAGTGGAGGCATGGTTTCAGTATTTTGTTAGTTAAATATTATCACTATGAGGATAACTACCTTTAAATAAGTTATAATCTATTTCATGTATTTTATCCTGCCTCTTGTCTCCAGATACAATGTCCATAGAAGAGGCTAAAAGTTATATTAGCAAATTCACTCATTTTTATTTGATTTTTGTGTGGTGTGCTTTAGAAGTGTGAAACTTCCAAGCAGTTAGTTAGGAAGCTCATGTTTTTATTTATCTGACGTTTATGTAAAGAATGGGAATCTCCATCTGCCGATTTTTTCCCCCGTAGAGACAGTAAATGTGATTTCATCAACCCATTTAGGAGGTTAGCCCATTATCTTTAGCATATGGTCCCTTTTTAGGTGTTTTTGAATGGGTTTTTAATCTTTTACTGACACTTTAACTTAGTCTCTTTTAAGGCTATATGCATATAGGCCAACATGAGTAGCCTGACTCTTACAATATGAAAAATGACATGAAAATAGCAAGATACAATACATAAGACAGTAATGTGCTATCTGCGTGCTAATCATACTATTGATTTAGTTAGCTTTTACCTTTTTGACCTGTTGTTTTGAGATCTCATATCTCGTTTCAAATAAAAGTTTAAAAATTATTTAATCTCTTTATTAGTTTTCTAAAATTACAATAAAATGATCTCTGAAAACTAGTATTACAGAAGATAGTTAAAATCACCTATAATTTACCAACCAATTATAGCCATATTTTACATTATATATCTTTAAAGTCTTTTTATATGCATACATTCAATACAAACACATAGAAATAGAAGGTATGGACTTAAAAAGTAGATTATTTTAAAAACTGAATAAGCTTCATTCAACTTGGTAAGGTCATGACACACAGTATACCAAAGATGCAGAAAAACATGCAGAAAAAACTTGGTTAGCCCTAGGAAGAATCTTTCATTATTATTAACTCACTTAGGTCTTGTATTTTTCTGTTCCTACAATTGAATTTTTGAGACACTGGAAGGTAACTCTTTAATCACCTGAGTTGCAAATGTGGTACTAACAATTCAGTGTCACAAGTGCTTTTCAAAATATGTTAAGCTTTTTGTTGATGTCATGTCAGGCATATGGTACTTGTCTGGGTCACCACTACAATATTCCTTATTTGGAATGTGGTTTTCCTAGCAACTCTTGCTTTTTCCTAATGGCTGAATTCATTTCTGCACATTTGTAATGCTTCCTACTGCATCAGAAATTGTCACCTTGTGTGTAAATGTTACAAGACCAAATTTACATGTAGATTCCATTTTAAGAAATTATTTTGCTTTATCACTTGGCTTTAATGTGTTTGTTCAGAGGTTAAACCAATCATAAAAAATGAATTTAGAAAACCTCATTAATTCAGACTCTTTAGGGAAATATGGTAATTTTGACAAATTCCAAAATACATGCAAATAGTTCTTAGTGGGGAACCTCCTGAAGTTGAAGAAACAGAGTAATTTTGATGGTCAAATGACCATGTAATCAGGAGGTTGTTAGAAACACAGGGCCAGAGTATGCATGGGGTGTCCCAAGGGACAAAAGGCTTACTTTGGAGGCTTGCTGTTTCAACTCACATGAAGCCTGATTCTACATGAATCTGGCTGGAGCCTTGCTGGCAGCGACTTTTACTCATTTATTCAACAAATGTTTTTTGAATGCTTATTGTTTTCTAAACAATTGGTTAGGTATTAGGAATGTGAGGGTAAGCAAACCAGGTACATCCCTGATCCTCCCAAGAATTACAGTCTATGGAACCAACAACTACAAATTACTAACTTGGTGAGGAAGGAGAAATAGACTCAGTTTTCTCTCAATACCCTTTCCACCTTAACATCGAGAGGTTTGGGTTAGGCTTTTAGAAATATAATTCTTTGTAGAGCAAATATTCAAGATGTCATTTACATTCAGACCTACATTATTTTGGTGTTTTTGTAGATTTCATATGTTCTTAGGGAAGTGGGGATGGAAGGCA
Source organism: Hylobates moloch (assembly GCF_009828535.3). Taxonomy (NCBI): domain Eukaryota; kingdom Metazoa; phylum Chordata; class Mammalia; order Primates; family Hylobatidae; genus Hylobates; species Hylobates moloch. The sequence goes on along the minus strand of NW_026652286.1, from coordinate 79,290,256 downwards.
TTAAAAACCAACTGTGTGGTAGTGGTTAGCTTGACAGTTTACATATTATCTCACTTAATCTACGCAACAACTATGAAGGGCATATATGCAATTTTTATATACTTAAAAGATAAAAGACATCAGGGGTTAAAAATATGTATGAGATTATAGAGGAAAAAAATGCATATTGGACACTTTCCAGATGTCAGACTTGTGCCACGTCTTTATGCACTTTTTTATTCCTGCCCCCCACCCCCCCACCCCCCGCCCCCCAAAAAAAATGCTGCCAAGTAAGTTTCATTAATCGTATTTTACATTTAAAGAATTTGAGATTTAGAAAGTTTATGTAATTTGATCAAGGTTATGTAGCTAGCCAGTTGCAGAACTAAATTTGAATCCAGATATATCTGTTTGGGAAAAAAAAAAAAAAGCTTTGCTTTTTTTCATTATAGGAAACTGGAGGATGCCCAGAGTAGAATTTTATTACCTGAGTACTTAATAACAAGAGTTACTTCTCACCTAGTGCTTACTACGTGCTCAGCATTATGCTGAGCTAGAGTGCGTGAGCACGCTCTGTCTTCCATGTCCTCTCCCTTCCTAATATATATACATATACACATACACCTGTATAACTATTTACATGTATGTGTATGTTTTAGGCATATTTTCATATTTGTGAAATATGCCTGTACTGTATATACATAATTATTAGAACAATCATGGACCATGAATTAGATGTTATCTCTATTTATAAATGGGAAAACCAACACTGAAAGGTTAAGGGACTTTTTGTCAAGAGTAAATAATAATACTAAATAAGAATTGATTCAGAATTGGAATTCAAATCTGTTTGACTTCAAAGTCCATACTCTTAACCATTACCCTATACTGCCACTCACAATACAATTAGAATGTATTTAATATGATTTCTAATCTTATGACTAAGTTAGTAACTTTAATCTTCCTTAAAAAATTATTGCTTTTCCCTGTTCCTTAAGAAAGAAGCGTGAAGATGTAATAGCAGTGCAATGTCTTGAAGGCATTCTAACTCGAGGCAAGCTCTTGACTGTAACTCTACATCGAGATGTTGAAATAATGAGGACAATTATGTCGACTTTTAACAGAATGAGTTGAAAATTGATAGTTCTATAGAATTTCAAAATATCTGAAGAAAAAATTAAGTTGGGAATAATATTGAAATATACACTTCTGTAATATTAGCTTTTTATAAAAAACAGAAGAAATGATCTTTTTGTAGAAACATAATAATCCAAAAACTAGGAAAGTGAAATTTAAAACCATATCAGAGAATCCAAAAGGCATTATTTGCTCTTTTGGACATATTATCTTCCAGATGGTATCAGTTGATCCTTTTTGGATATTAAGTTATCTAAGATTATTTTTTATTTACAATAACGAAAAGCACTGATTAAAAATGAAAAATGTAGTCAAATAGTTTGATCAGTCAGCCTGCAAGCCTTTACTGAATTTCTCTCATGTGCAAAACCACATAATTGAGTTGCAGACTGAACTACATGAGTGCCAAATACTAATCTGCTTTTTTTCTTGGCTCTCAAGTCAAAATTCTGTCTACAACAATACCCAAACATCTGGTCACTTAAATCCATTCAGTCAAAAATTCAATTGACCGCCCAGATTTTCTGACACTAGGATTCCATTCAACTTGTTTGCCTTAATTAGTTAGTTTATCTGAAAGCTATGTCAAATAGGCAATAGCGTATATTTAGTTATTTCAATAGTACTTGGCATCTTATGTATGAAAAAGTACAGTTATGGAGGGAAGAAAATGCAGGTTCTATTCCTCCCACCTCCATCAAGCTTTTAACAGATTTGATGTTGTTTTCTGCCTCCTATACTGTTTGCCTTCCTTTTTGAGTTGGTCTCACCCATCTCTCACTGACCCCCACTCTCGGGACTGCTCAGCCTCCATTTCTCTCTCAATTTCCTAAAAGTGCCATCAATTTTCCATGAATTACCTAAGAACGACTTACCAACAAAAATTACATTGTTATGAATAATGTACGTAAAACTGTTGATACTGGCTAACTTAAGGGAAAGAGCTTTTTCCATTTTTGATCTTACAGTTTTATATCTGTTCACATTTTCCCAATATATGTATGAATTATTTATGTATTGCCTTTTAGTATCTATAGAAATTATATGGGAGTTGCCATCATGGACCATTTTTCTTTCCTTCTTTAAAGTTTCCTATACTTAAAATAACTCATAAATATAATCTCTAAAGTAAGCACAAATTCTCACTTATATATTTGGTTCACAGGAATAATCAGCAGGCAATGCCTAAAACTGCACAAAATAAAAATTTTTATTGGCTAAAAATTAGTGGGAGCATCAAATGTCTTTGACAAAATTACACTGTGAAACATTTGGCCAGCCTAATGAGGGTTTATAGAAATAATGACCATAAAAGAAAATTATACTGGCAGAAATTAATATGAGCAAACTACTGCTTAATGAGTCACAAATCATCACTGTAAAGTTTCAATGGGAAAGAATTCATGCCAATTAAAATATTTTCAGAGGGACACAACTGGAAATGTAAAATATTAGAATCAAGTTATATGTAGTATATAGAAAATAGATCAAGGAATTAAATTGACTTAATAGCGTTTAGTCCAGAAAATAATTTTCTTCATAATAATTCTTCAGTATTAGTAAATTTCATTCAATCTTTATACTCCTTTGTTGGGGTGCAAATGTCTTGAACTATAACTGTTTTATTAGCCTAAGGAATTATTTGATGAATTAACAGAAGCTGTATCATGGTTCTAGACATTCATGCTCAATAAACTGAATTAAATGTTGACAACTGGTAAGAGAAAGTAGAGAATTTTATTTAGTTGTGACAGTGATAGCTATTATATCTTTGTATGATTATAGTTTTTATCTCTCTGATCCTTTGCCGCACAAGTAAATATTCTTTTATATTTGTAACTTTTTGCCATGTCTTTTACCTCATATATAAATAAGTAAATACATTGACTTCCAGGTTTTTAATAAACTTATAGTATTCTCCATTTCTTTTATTGTGTTTTCTCATCTTTCTCTTACTCTAAATTGCATATTCATAATCTTGTCCTTTTGAAACATACTAAACTTATCCCATGCTCATATTTTACCCCAGCACTCAAAATATAAATTAGTAATTTTGCTACCCAAAGTATAATGAAGTAAAGTAGACCTGCCTCATTACACCAGTGAGAATACCTATTATGAGGTTATGATTACAGTGATCACACTGTGCTCTATGCAGTGCAGCATCCTGTGCTATATTAAAATCTCTTTACTAGTTAGTTATATTACTGTAGCACACTATATCCAAACATTGTTCTGGGTTATTTTTCTCTTCATTTTAACTGTAGTTTGTGAAAACTCTTACTTTGTGGTTAAAAAGGCCTGTCCAGGGAAGCAAGAGTCATACCATATTTTAAAAATATGCAGTTTATCAGAAATCTAAGCATAATGTGTCAGCCACAATCAATCATGGCAAAGCTTCCCTTTTAAACTTGGTGCTTCAAGGGTTGTTTATGCCTTCAAAAATTTGCTCCAAAATTACTAATTCCTATTTTACACTGGGAAAGTTATTAGTGTGTTCAAGTGGATTGATATTTAGATTTTAAAATTATCTCAGGCAAACATATTTCTATCCATCTCTATGGCATTGTTTTGATGGCCAAGTTATGCCAGATTCTAGAGCCAAATGTATGTCTGAGGTCTCCAGATGTTTTCTGACTTGCTGCTGGTGTCTGAAGAAACATTGCAACTATAACTGTAAATTCAGCCTTTTTGCTTTACTGAACTGGGGCTAAGACACCCATCCTTCTTTTCTTGTGGTTTAGCTTAGCCAGAAATGCACCAGAGATAATTTACAAAAGGATAATTATATAGTAGCTTAGGAAATTTAGTTGTGAATAACTAACATTTTGTAAGCTTTTAAAAGTTGGAAATTTGAAGATCAACTCTCATTTCATACATGATAAAAAGATGATATCAAAAAAGTATTTGATTATACTTATCTAACTAGTTAGTTAGCAATAGGATCTGAACATGTGAAATTCACCAGGGAAGCTAATGAAGAAGATAAGGCCAGAAGAAGGAGAAATAATTTTGTAGTTTTTCTTTTTCTGGCAACTGTTCATCATGATAGAAGACGTATAATTTGGAAAGTGTGTTTTGAGGTTATTACATGAAAGAGGTGGAAAATTGCACAAATCTGTGGCAGAAGGTCCAATTATCTTGACCTCTTGAGTGTCATTTCTCTATTATCAGTGTATTACTATTTTTACTGTTTCATTTTTAATCTTTTAAAACTATTAATTCTTTCCCCAGTTCCTGTCTTCCTTCTGCGAGAGCCTCTCATTATGAATATGGGGCAATTATTCAAATAGAATTTAGCCAAAGTTGACATGGATTTTTTTCTCCTTTTAACCTTTAGTATTTTCTATGGAAATGATGGGCCAGTTATTTGTTAGCTTGTAAAAGAAGGAAAAAACAATAAATGTGTACCTTTATATCCCCACGCCTCTTTTGTATTATCTCTCAGAACACATTAATTTTTTGAAAATACCAGATCTTTAAAAATAGTGGTGCATCTTCAGGAATATTTATTTTTTCATCATTTCTTCTATTTGTTACCATCCTCAAGTATGTTACCATCCTCAAGTATGTCAAAAAATTAGAATAAAATTATTTTACCTACTTTGTCCAAATATCAAGTTGTAAATACTATTCATGTATTAAAAAGTGAAAAACTATGACTGTTATAAAAAATATATGCTCACATGAACGATCGTTTTATGTATCATTCCTTGAAGTTCGGCCCACTTTAGAAATTCACATATAGCCATGCCTGCAAACTCATCATAGCTTAGAATTGTTCCAACTACAGAATCTCAACTCCAAATGTCTTTTCATAGTCACATTACTTGTTCTTCTGCTGCTTTCTATTCTACCATTCTCACTCATCACTGTGATGTATAAGCCTTTATCCATTCTTAGGTTTCCAGTCTATTTTGAGTATATTAGTTTTCTATGTCTGACATAACAAAGAACCAACAAACTAAGTGGCTTAGAACAACAGAAATTTGTTGTCTCGCTGTTCTGGAGGCTAGAATCCCGAGCAACGTGTTGCCCATTTTATTTGAAGACATGTTTTATTTGAAGACACTAGGGAAGAAGCTGTCCAGGTCTCTCTACTATTACTGGATTCTGGTAGTTCCTTGGCAGCATAGCTCCAATCTTTACATGGCATTCTCCCTGTGGGCATATATGTATCTGTGTCCAAATTTCTTTTTTTTTTTTTTTTTGAGATGGAATTTTGCTCTTGTCACCTAGGCTGGAATGCAGTGGCATGATGTCTGCTCACTGCAAGCTTTGCCTCCCAGGTTCAAGCAATTCTCCTATCTCAGCCTCCCGAGTAGCTGGGATTACAGGTGCCTGCCCCAACGACTGGCTAATTTTTGGTATTTTTAGTAGAGACAGGATTTCGCCATGTTGGGCAGGCTGGTCTCGAACTCCTTACCTCAGGTGATCTGCCTGCCTCGGCCGCCCAAAGTGCTGGGATTACAGGCATGAGCCATCATGCCTGGCCATTTCTCCTTTTTATAAGGATACTAGTCATATTGGATTAGGGGGTACCCCCTACTCTGGTAGGAACTCATATTAATAATTTTCAATTTGACTAATTATATCAGCAATTACTTCTAATTAAGGTTAAATTCTAAGATACTGAGGATTAGGAACTCACTATATGAATTTAAGGGGGGAGGGCACAATTCCATCCATAATACCTTCTTATCTAGAAAAGAAGAATCCCATTATCTCCTATCTCAACATGGCTCCTATCACCCCTCTAATTTTGTTCTTCTTTGTCTTCCATCATACAGAACTACCTAAGTAGAAAATTCTTGCTCTGGAATTGATGGACATTACTGGTGAAAATTACATAATCATGGTAATAAAATACCCATTAAGAATGCATATGTTTTGAACTCAACTGGGCCTTAAATCTGTAGGGATCTTGTTTCACCATCCCCTAGCTATGACTGTTACAAATAGTTGCTTTTTTTTTTTTTTAAATAATTTCAACTTTTATTTTAGATTAAGGGGTACATGTTTGTTACATGGGTATGTTGTGTGATGCTGAGGTTTGGGATACAAATGATCCCATCATCTAGGTAGTGAGCATAGTCACTACATTTGTTTGACTTTTAACTTTGCTACTCTTACTCCAAACAGACCCCTCCTTTCCTAACTAAATGAAATGCTAGAAGACATCAATATGAATAAACTTGACATTCTTTCCACACCCGTCCCCAACACTATTCTTTCTTCAAATATCTTCTCTGCCTTTCATCTCTCCCCTTTGACTGGCCCCAGTGTGTCAACAAAATCTCCTCTTTAATTAATGCAAAAATGTCATTTTCTTTGAAAGCTTCCCTCTCTAACTATGCTACATGCTGCTTCTTTGTTTATGATCAAACAATAATGAAAAGCCACTCTGTTGACTCTCCATTGCCTAGGAAATAAGAACTAAATCCTAATCAATGAGTACCTTTAATGTGTTCTCAAGCTAGTTGTTGAAACATATTCTGGTGAGCTTTCAACATGGCCGAATAGCAACAGCTGTGGTCTGCAGCTCCCAGTGAGATTGATGCAGAAGACGGATGATATCTGCATATCCAACTGAGGTACATGGTTCATCTCATTGAGACTGGTTGGACAGTGGGTGCAGCCCACAGAGGGTGACCCGAAGCAGGGCAGGGCATGGCATTGCCTCACCTGTGAAGTGCAAGGGGTCGGGGGATTTCTGTTTCCTAGCCAAGGGAAGCCGTGAGAGTCTGTACCGGGAGGACGGTACACTCCTACCCAAATACTGCACTTTTCCCACTGTCTTCGCAACCATCAGACTAGGAGATTCCCTCCAGTGCCTGGCTCAGTGGGTCCCACACCCTTGTAGCCCAGCAAGCTAAGATCCATGGGCTTGAAATTCTTGCTGCTAGTGCAGCAGTCCATGATTGACCTGGAATGCTGGAGCTTGGCATGGGGAGGGGCGTCCATCATTGCTGAGGCTCGAGTAGGTGGTATTATGCCCACAGTGTAAACAAAACTGCCAGTAAGCTCAAACTGGGTGGAGCCCACTGCAGCTCAGCAAGGCCGACTGCCTCTCTAGATTCCATCTCTGTGGGCAGGGCATATCTGAACAAAAGGCAGCAGTCCCAGTTAGGGACTTATAGATAAAACCCTCATCTCCCTGGAACAGAGCACCTGGGGAAAGGGGTAGCTGTGGGCAAAGCTTCTGCAGACTTAAACATCCCTGCCTGACAGCTCTAAAGAGAGCAGTAGTTCTCCCAAAACCACGTTCAAGCTTTGATAACAGACAGAATGCCTCCTGAAGTGGGTCCATGACCCCCATGTAGCCTAACTGGGAGACATCTCCCAGTAGGGGCTGACAGACACCTCATACAGGAGAGCTCTGGCTGGCATTTCGTGGGTGCCCCTCTGGGACAAAGCTTCCAGAGGAAGGATCAGGCAGCAATATTTGCTGTTCTGCAGCCTCCTCTGGTGATACCCAGGCAAACAGGGTCTGGAGTGGACCTTCAGCAAACTCCAACAGACCTGCAGGTGAGGGGCCTGACAGTTAGAAGGAAAACTAACAAACAGAAAGGAATAGCATCAACATCAACAAAAAGGACACCCACACCAAAACCCCATCCATAGTCACCAACATCAAAGACCAAAGGTAGATAAATCCACAAAGATGGGGAGAAACCAGTGCAAAAAGGCTGAAAATTCCAAAAATCAGAATGCCTCTTCTCCTCCAGACGATCACAACTTCTTGCCAGCAAGGGAACAAAACTGGACAGAGAATGAGTTTGATGACTTGACAGAAGTAGGTTTCAGAAAGTGGGTAATAACAAACTTCTCCGAGCTAAAGGAGCATGTTCTCAACCAATGCAAGGAAGCTAAAAGCCTGGAAAAAAGGTTAGAGGAATGGCTAACTAGAATAACCGGTTTAGAGAAGAATATAAATGACCTGATGCAGCTGAAAAACATAGCACAAGAACTTCATGAAGCATACACAAGCTTAAATAGCCAAATCTATCAAACAGAAGAAAGGATATCAGTGACTGAAGATCAAATTAATGAAATAAAGTGAGAATACAAGATTAGAGAAAAAAGAGTAAAAAGAAATTAACAAAGCCTCCAAGAAATATGGGACTATGTGAAAAGACCAAATCTACGTTTGATCGGTGTACTTGAAAGTGACAGGGAGAATAGAATCAAGTTAGAAAACACTCTTCAGGACATTATCCAGGAAAACTTTTCCAACCTAGCAAGGCAGGCCAACATTTAAATTCAGGAAATACAGAGAACACCACAAAGATATTCCTCGAGAAGAGCAACCCCAAGAAACATAGTCGTCAGATTCACCATGGTTGAAATGAAGGAAAAAATGTTAAGGACAGCCAGAGAGAAAGGTCGAGTTACCCACAAAGGGAAGCCCATCAGACTAACAGCAGATCTCTCAGCAAAAACCCTCAAAGCCAGAAGAGAGTGGGGGTTAATATTCAACATTCTTAAAGAATTTTCAACCCAGAATTTCATATCCAGCCAAACTAAGCTTCATAAGTGAAGGAGAAATAAAATCCTTTACAGACAAGCAAATGCTGAGAGATTTTGTCACCACCAGGCCTGCCTTACAAGAGCTCCTGAAGGAAGCACTAAACGTGGAAAGGAATAATCAGTACCAGCCACTGCAAAAACATGCCAAATTGTAAAGACCATTGACACTATGAAGAAACTGCAGCAACTAATGGTCAAAACAACCAGCTAGCATCATAAGGACAAGATCAAATTCACACATAACAGTATTAAACTTAAATGTAACTGGGCTAAATGCCCCAATTAAAAGACACAGACTAGCAGATTGGATGAAGAGTCAAGACCCATCAGTGTGCTGTATTCAGGAGACCCATCTCATATGCAAAGACACACATAGGCTCAAAATAAAGGGATGGAGGAAAATCTACGAAGCAAATGGAAAGCAAAGAAAAGCAGGGGTTGCAATCCTAGTCTCTGATAAAACAGACTTTAAACCAACAAAGATCAACAGAGACAAAGAAGGCCATTACATAATGATAAAGGGATCAATGCAACTAGAAGAGCTAACTATCCTAACTGTATATGCACCCAATACAGGAGCACCCAGATTCATAAAGCAAATCCTTAGAAACCTACAAAGAGACTTAAACTCCCACACATTATTCTAAGAGAATTTAACACCCTAATGCCAACATTAGACAGATCAACCAGACAGAAAATTAACAAGGATATCCAGGACTTGAACTCTGCTCTGGACCAAGCAGACCTAATAGACATCTACAGAACTCTCCACCCCAAATCAACAGAATATACATTCCTTTCAGCACCACATGGCACTTATTCTAAAATTGACCACATAACTGGAAGTAAAACACTCCTCAGCAAATGTGAAAGAACAGAAATCACAACAAACTGTTTCTCAGACCACAGTGTAATCAAATTAGAACTCAGGATTAAGAAACTCACTCACAACCACACAACTACATGGAAACTGAACAACCTGCTCCTGAATGACTACTGGGTACATAAGGAAATGAAGGCAGAAATAAAGATGTTCTTTGAAACCACTGAGAACAAAGACACAATGTACCAGAATCTCTGGGACACATTTAAAGCAGTGTGTAGAGGGAAATTTATAGCACTAAATACCCACAAGAGAAAGCAGGAAAGATCTAAAATCGACACCCTAACATCACAATTAAAAGAATAGAGAAGCAAGAGCAAACAAATTCAAAAGCTAGCATAAGACAAATAACTAAGATCAGAGCAGAATTGAAGGAGACAGAGACACAAAAAACCCTTCAAAAAATTAATGAATCCAGAAGCTGGTTTTTTGAAAAGATCAACAAAATAGACTGCTAGCAAGACTAATAAAGAAGAAAAGAGATAAGAATCAAATAGACACAATAAAAAATGATAAAGGGAATGCTTCCAGTTTTTGCCCATTCAGTAGGATATTGGCTGTGTGTTTGTCTTAGATAGCTCTTATTATTTTGAGATACATCCCATCAATACCTAATTTATTGAGAGTTTTTAGCATGAAGCGTTGTTGAATTTTGTCAAAGGCCTTTTCTGCATCTGTTGAGATAAACATGTGGTTTTTGTCTTTGGTTCTGTTTATATGCTGGATTACATTTATTGATTTGCATATGTTGAACCAGCCTTGCATCCCAGGGATGAAGCCCACTTGATTATGGTGGATAAGCTTTTTGATGTGCTGCTGGATTCGGTTTCCCAGTATTTTATTGAGGATATTTGCATCAATGTTCATCAAGGATATTGGTCTGAAATTCTCTTTTTTGGTTATGTCTCTGCCAGGCTTTGGTATCAGGACAATGCTGGCTTCATAAAATGTGTTAGGGAGGATTCCCTCTTTTTCTATCGATTGGAATAGTTTCAGAAGGAATGGTACCAGTTCCTCCTTGTACCTCTGGTAGAATTCGGCTGTGAATCCATCAGGTCCTGGACTCTTTTTAGTTGGTAAGCTATTGATTATTGCCACAATTTCAGAACCTGTTATTGGTCTATTCAGAGATTCAACTTCTTCCTGGTTTAGTCTTGGGAGGATGTATTTGTCGAGGAATTTATCCCTTTCTTCTAGATTTTCTAGTTTATTTGCATAGAGGTGTTTGTAGTATTCTCTGATGGTAGATTGTATTTCTGTGGGATCGGTGGTGATATCCCCTTTTTCATTTTTTATTGCATCTATTTGATTCTTCTCTCTTTTCTTCTTTATTAGTCTTGCTAGCAGTCTATCAATTTTGTTGATCTTTTCAAAAAACAGCTCCTGGATTCATTAATTTTTTGAAGGGTTTTTTGTGTCTCTATTTCCTTCAGGTCTGCTCTGATTTTACTTATTTCTAGCCTTCTGCTAGCTTTTGAATGTGTTTGCTCTTGCTTTTCTAGTTCTTTTAATTGTGGTGTTAGGGTGTCAATTTTGGATCTTTCCTGCTTTCTCTTGTGGGCATTTAGTGCTATAAATTTCCCTCTACACACTGCTTTGAACGTGTCCCAGAGATTCTGGTATGTTGTGTCTTTGTTCTCATTGGTTTCAAAGAACATTTTTATTTCTGCCTTCATTTCATTATGTACCCAATAGTCATTCAGGTGCAGGTTGTTCAGTTTCCATGTAGTTGAGCAGTTTTGAGTGAGTTTCTTAATCCTGAGTTCTAGTTTGATTGCACTATGGTCTGAGACACAGTTTGTTATAATTTCTGTTCTTTTACATTTGCTGAGGAGCACAAGACAGGGATGCCCTCTCTCACCACTCCTATTCAACATAGTGCTGGAAGTTCTGGCCAGAGCAATCAGGCAGGAGAAGGAAATAAAGGGTATTCAATTAGGAAAAGAGGAAGTCAAATTGTCCCTGTTTGCAGATGACATCATTGTATATCTAGAAAACCCCATTGTCTCAGCCCAAAATCTCCTTAAGCTGATTAGCAACTTCAGCAAAGTCTCAGGATACAAAATCAATGTACAAAAATCACAAGCATTCTTGTACACCAATCACAGACAAACAGAGAGCCAAATCATGAGTGAACTCCCATTCACAACTGCTTCAAAGAGAATAAAATACCTAGGAATCCAACTTACAAGGGATGTGAAGGACCTCTTCAAGGAGAACTACAAACCACTGCTCAATGAAATAAAAGAGGATACAAACAAATGGAAGAACATTCCATGCTCATGGGTTGGAAGAATCAATATCGTGAAAATGGCCATACTGCCCAAGGTAATTGATAGATTCAATGCCATCCCCATCAAGCTACCAATGACTTTCTTCACAGAATTGGAAAAAACTACTTTCAAGTTCATATGGAACCAAAAAAGAGCCTGCATCGCCAAGTCAATCTTAAGCCAAAAGAACAAAGCTGGAGGAATCATGCTACCTGACTTCAAACTATACTACAAGGCTACAGTAACCAAAACAGCATGGTACTGGTACCACAACAGAGATATAGATCAATGGAACAGAACAGAGCCCTCAGAAATGATGCCGCATATCTACAACTATCTGATCTTTGACAAACCTGACAAAAATAAGAAATGGGGAAAGGATTCCCTATTTAATAAATGGTGCTGGGAAAACTGGCTAGCCATATGTAGAAAGCTGAAACTGGATCCCTTCCTTACACCTTATACAAAAATTAATTCAAGATGGATTAAAGACTTAAATGTTAGACCTAAAACCATTAAAATCCTACAAGAAAGCCTAGGCAATACCATTCAGGACATAGGCGTGGGCAAGGACTTCATGTCTAAAACACCAAAAGCAATGGCAACAAAAGCCAAAATCGACAAATGGGATCTCATTAAACTAAAGAGCTTCTGCACAGCAAAAGAAACTACTATCAGAGTGAACAGACAACCTACAGAATGGGAGAAAATTTTTGCAACCTACTCATCTGACAAAGGGCTAATATCCAGAATCTACAATGAACTCAAACAAATTTACAAGAAAAAAACAAACAACCCCATCAAAAAGTGGGCAGAGGACATGAACAGACACTTCTCCAAAGAAGACATTTATGCAGCCAAAAAACACATGAAGAAATGCTCATCATCACTGGCCATCAGAGAAATGCAAATCAAAACCACAGTGAGATACCATCAGTTAGAATGGCCATCATTCAAAAATCAGGAAACAACAGGTGCTGGAGAGGATGTGGAGAAATAGGAACACTTTTACACTGTTGGTGGGACTGTAAACTAGTTCAACCATTGTGGAAGTCAGTGTGGCGATTCCTCAGGGATCTAGAACTAGAAATACCATTTGACCCAGCCATCCCATTACTGGGTATATACCCAAAGGACTATAAATCATGCTGCTATAAAGACACATGCACACGTATGTTTATTGCGGCACTATTCACAATAGCAAAGAGTTGGAACCAACCCAAATGTCCAACAACGATAGACTGGATTAAGAAAATGTGGCACATATACACCATGGAATACTATGCAGCCATAAAAAATGATGAGTTCATGTCCTTTGTAGGGACATGGATGAAATTGGAAAACATCATTCTCAGTAAACTATCGCAAGGACAAAAAACCAAACACCGCATGTTCTCACTCATAGGTGGGAATTGAACAATGAGAACTCATGGACACAGGAAGGGGAACATCACACTCCGGGGACTGTTGTGGGGTTAGGGGAGGGGGGAGCGATAGCATTAGGAGATATACCTAATGCTAAATGATGAGTTAATGGGAGCAGGAAATCAACATGGCACATGGATACATATGTAACAAACCTGCACATTGTGCACATGTACCCTAAAACCTAAAGTATAATAATAAAAAAAATGATAAAGGGAATATCACCACCAATCTCACAGAAATACAGTACTGTAAACACCCCTACGCAAATAAATTAGAAAATCTGGAAGAAACTGATAAATTCCTGGACACATACACCCTCCCAAGACTAAACCAGGAAGAAATCAAATTTCTTAATAGACTAGTAACAGGTTCTGAAATTGAGGCAATAATAGCCTACCAACCAAAAATAGTCCAGGACCAGATGGATTCACAGCCAAATTTACCACAGTACAAAGAGGAGCTGGTACCATTCCTTCTGAAACTATTCCAATCAGTAGAAAAAGAGGGAATCCTCCCTAACTCATTTTATGAGGCCAGCATCATCCTGATACCAAAGCCTGTCAGAGACACAACAAAAAAAGAGAATTTTAGGCCAAATCCCTGATGAACATCGATGTGAAAATCCTCAATACTGGCAATCCAAATCCAGCAGCACATCAAAAAGCTTATACACCATTATTAAGTTGGCTTCATCCCTGGGATGCAAGGCTGGTTCAACATATGCAAATCAATAAAAGTAATCCGTCACAAAAACAGAACCAACAACAAAAACCACATGATTATCTCAATAGATGCAGAAAAGACCTTTGACAAAATTCAACAGCCTTCATGATAAAAACTCACAATAAACTAGGTATTGATGGAACATATCTCAAAATAATAAGAGCTATTTATGACAAACCCACGGCCAATATCATACTGAATGGGCAAAAACTGGAAGCATTCCCTTTGAAAACCAGCACAAGACAAGGATGCCCTCTCTCACCACTCCTATTCAACATAGTATTGGAAGCCCTGGCCAGGGCAATCAGGCAAGAGAAAGAAATAAAGAGTAATCAGTTAGAAAGAGAGGAAGTCAAATTGTCTCTGTTTGTAGATGACATGATTGTGTATTTAGAAAACCCCATCTTCTCAGCCCAAAATCTCCTTAAGCTGATAAGCAACTTCAGCAGTCTCAGGATACAAAATCAATGTACAAAAATCACAAGCATTCCTATACACCAATAATAGACAAACAGAGAGCCAAATCATGAGTGAACTCCCATTCACAATTGCTTCAAAGAGAATAAAATACCTAGGAATCCAACTTTCAAGGGATGTGAAGGACCTCTTCAAGGAGAACTACAAACCACTGTTCAGTGAAATAAAAGAGGACACAAACAAATGGAAGGACATTCCATGCTCATGGATAGGAAGAATCAGTATCATGAAAATGGCCATACTGACCCAAGGTAATTTATAGATTCAATGTTATCCCCATCAAGCTACCATTGACCTTCTTCACAGAATTGGAAAAAACTACTTTAAAGTTCATATGGAACCAAAAAAGAGCCCGCATTGCCAAGTCAATCCTAAGCCAAAAGAACAAAGCTGGAGGCATCACGCTACCTGACCTCAAACTATACTACAAGGCTACAGTAACCAAAACAGCATGGTACTGGTAGCAAAACACATGTATAGACCAATGGAACAGAACAGAGGCCTCAGAAATAACACCACACATCTACAATCATCTGATCTTTGACAAACCTGACGAAAACAAGCAATGGGAAAAGGATTCCCTATTTAATAAACAGTGTTGGGAAAACTGACTAGCCATATGTAGAAAGCTGAAACTGGATCCCTTCCTTACACCTTATACAAAAATTAATTCAAGATGGATTAAAGACTTAAATGTAAGACCTAAAACCATAAAAACCCTAGAAGAAAACCTAGGCAGTACCATTCAGACATAGGCATGAGCAAAGACTTCATGACTAAAACCAAAAGCAATGGCAACAAAAGCTGAAATTGACAAATGGGATCTAATTAAACTAAAGAGCTTCTACACAGCAAAAGTAACTATCAGCAGAGTGAACAGGCAACCTCCAGAATGGGAGAAAATTTCAGCAATCTATCCATCTGACAAAGGGCTAATATCCAGAATCTATAAAGAACTTCAACAAATTTACAAGAAAAATACAAACAACCCCATGAAAAAGTAGGCAAAGGATATGAACAGACATTTCTCAAACGAAGACATTTATGCACCAACAGACATGTGAAAAAATGCTCATCATCACTTGTCATTAGAGAAATGCAAATCAAAACCACAGTGAGATACCATCTCATGCCCTCACACCCGTTAGAATCATGATCATTAAAAGTCAGGAAACAACAGATGCTGGAGAGGATTTGGAGAAATAGGAATGCTTTTACACTGTTGGTGGGAGTTTAAATTAGTTCAACCATTGTGGATGACAGTGTGGTGATTCCTCAAGGATCTAGAACCAGAATTACCATTTGACCCAGCAGTCCCATTACTGGCTATCTACCCAAAGGATTATAAATCATGCTACTATAAAGACATGCACACGTATGTTTATTGTGGCACTGTTCACAATAGCAAAGTCTTGGAACCAACCCAAATGTCCATCAGTAATAGACTTCATAAAGAAAATGTGGCACATATACACCAAGGAGTACTATGCAGCCATAAAAAGGATGAGTTCATGTCCTTTGTGGGGACATGGATGAAGCTGGAAACCATCATTCTCAGCAAACTATCACAAGGAAAGAAAACCAACACCGCACATTCTCACTCATAAGTGGGAGCTGAACAATAAGAACACAGGGACACAGGGAGGGGCACATCACACACCAGGGCCTGTCGGTGGGTAGGGGGTGGGGGCTTGGGGGAAGGGTAGCATTAGGAGAAATACCTAATGTAAATGATGAGTTGATGGGTGCAGCACACCAACATGGCACATGTATAACTATGTAACAAACCTGCATGTTGTGCACATGTACCCCAGAACTTAAAGTATAATAAAACTATATTCTATTGAATAAACCTTTTGGAACCATAATATGGCACTAAACATTCCAGATTATTGCCATTCTGTACATTGCTATCTCTTTACCATATTCACCAAGTTTACCTTAGCCATGTTGTTAATTGGTTTGTTATATTTATATTAGGGTTTGTTATGTTTATATTTTGTTTATTTTCTTATTCTATCCATCTTTCTTGGCCAGCTCAAATCCTAAGAAGTCATCTCCAACACTCACAATCTCCTTAGTAGCAATTATTTGCTTCTTCCTTAGGAAACTGATAACTTTGCCACAATTTACTGTTGGTACTTAACATACTGTAACTTGCAAATAAATTGTGTGTGTAAATTCCTGTGTTGTATGTACTAGGCTGTGAGAACTTTCCTGTTTGGGACTATGTCCTGTTCATCTTTGTATATCATAGTGCAAAGAATTTATTATTTGTGAATTAAACAGATTTATCAATGTAGAAATATATAAAATTCTGCAGCATAATATGGAAAATTATATCCTGATATACATTTGTTAATTCTTTATTCATTTTTCATACATTGGTTTTACGTATAAAATATTTATCAAGACACTACCATGTGCTTAATACAAGGTACTAAATAAACTGAAATTTATTTTATAATTTAATTCTACAAATAAATTCACTCTGGTAGCATTTGGGGAATATAATATTGACTTTATGTTTTAAAATAAAAATATGAACGTTTATTTTAAAACGTAAATTAGAAAATACTGGCAAATGTTTTTGCACGTGGTCTCTTAAGAACCACAGCTCAGAACCCTGGGATGTGATACAGTACTATTCATATCAGTACTACTCAGACACATTGAAAACCTTGTCCTGTGTCAAGTCCCATGAAGGGAATCCCTAAGGGAATAGAGAAGAGGATGCTATTTAATGATTTGATGCATGATAGTAACCACAGGAGAATAAAACTTCGAAAGAGAGTCTTTATAAGCTGGGTTTAATGAAACTGATCATTTCCAATTCTGTTGTATATCATTTACTGCCTTAGCTGGCAAGACTCTAGAAATAGACATAGAGAAGATTCTTCCTTTTGATATGTGTACATTTTAATGTCTTGAATATAGAGGACTACTTACAGAATTCAGTGAAGTTACCAAAGGTTGAATAATTAGCTATTTCTGCCCTTTACTAGTTATTAGATTTATCATTATCAACCTTTGCAGTGAAAAGTAGAAAAAATACAAACTGCACCAACAGTTGGGCTAGTCATACATTTTACACAATGACAATATCCCACTGAAATGGTATTCTTAAAGAGGAGATGTGTGAATTAATATTCAGTAGCACATAGAATTAACCAGGCATCATCATTTTATTTCAGAAGCACTCATATGATTAAATTTCTGAGCTAAAAATTCATCCTTAAAAGTTATACTTTAGCAGAATGACTGATTTTATTTTATAGCTGTCAATTTGATTGACAAGTAGGATCCATCAAGTGTTTCTATTCTTGTAATCCAGGGACATCTTGAAAATATTTCCCAAGAGAAAAGAAAGAAATATTATAGAAAAAAAAGGAAACTGCATTTGTAATTAAGAGCTTAATTTGTGATGAAAATACATAATTTTTTTTTTTACATCCACTGTGATGCTAAAACCACTATACTGGAAAAATCCTTTAGTTATGGGGTTAATTGATATAAATCAAATATCTTTCTTATTTAGCAACCATTTATAGTGCTGAATTCGTTTCATTTATAGTAGTATCATTTTATATTTTTAGGCAGTTTGAATTGGTACTGTTTTCTAATTGCAGCAAGGACTTTACTGCATAATAATTTAAAATTTTAGCTTTGTAATAGCTCATGAAAATATTCAATATTTTGTTATGTTGTTGTGATGGTTAATATTAGGTGTCAACTTGATTGGACTGAGGGATGCCTAGATGGCTGGTGAAGCATTGTTTCTGGGTGTGTTTGTGAGGTTATTGCCAGGGGAGATTGACATTTGCCTCAGTGAGCTAGGAGAGGAAGACCCACCCTCAGTGTCGGTTAGCATCATCCAATCATCTGCCAGCATGGCTAGAATAAAGCAGGGGGAAGAAGGTGGGATAAGCTGGCTTGCTGAATCTGCGGGCTCTTTTTCTTTTGCCCGTTTTGGACACTTGCTTCTACTCCTCTGCCCATAGATACCAGACTCCATGTTCATTGGCTTTTGGAATCTGCAACTTGCACCAGTGGCTTCCCCAGGGCTCTCAGGCCTTCTGCAGCAGACTGAAGGCTGCATTGTCAGCTTTTCTGGTTTTGAGTCTTTCCAACTTGGACTGAGAAATTATAGGCTTCTCTCCCCAACTTGCAGATAGCCTATCACGGGACTTCACCTTGTAATCATGTGATCCAATTCTCCCTGATAAACTCTCTTATATATACATAGATCCAATTGTTTCTGCCCCTCTGGAGAACCCTAATACAATTGTATTACTGGTATATTTAGTACTAGATGTTTACATGATATAATGGTGTGAGTTCTCAAGAATCTGAGATAAGGTCTTGGGTGTAGTTAGTTTACTTGGAAGGAGATCCCAGGGTCAGGAATGAGAGTGAAGAGTGAGGAGGAGGAAAGGGCAATGTACGAGTGCATTTTCAAGGTCATGCCCCTGTGAGCAATGTGGACTAGATTCCGCTGGGGATTGCTCCTAAGAGGCATAGAGAATACCTCCTAAATTATCTGTCTAGGGAAGAGCAGGCAAGAACATATATCCACTGGTTCTCCTATATTGGTTAACACCCCAAGGACATTAACTCCTTCTCACTTCCAGGCTGCATTAACTTACCTCAAGGCAAAAGGTGATCAGTGTAGAACAAGCCTAAAAGCTCCTAAGAACAGTCCAGTAGCTATGGCTGAACTCAGAGGTGGGTCCAGAGGCTGTGAGGTGGAGCAGCAGAAGGATTCCATTAGGCAGGGGTTATGTAACATGATTCTACAGCCCAAAGGAAAACTTGACACCCAAATAGCACCAAAAACAATAGATTTCAAATATTTTCTCTTGTGGACAATACATACATTTATTTATGTGTCGCTTAATGACAAGGATATGGTCTGAGAAATGCATCATTAAATGATTTCATCATTATGCAAATGTCACAGAGTGCACTTATACAAACCTAGATGGTACAGCCTGCTGCAAATTTAGGCTATCTGATATAGCCTAGTGCTCCTAGGCTGCTTAACCTGTACCGGATGTGACTGTACTGAATACTATAGGCAATTGTAACATGATGGTAAGTATTTATGTATTCAAACAAGAAAAGGTATAGTGAAAATACAGTATTATAATCTTAAGGGATTGCCATTGTATATGTGAGCCCATCATTATCCAAAATGTCATTATGTGACACATGACTGTATATGATTCTGCTGGGCATACAGAGACAAAAATTTATGAAATATTACCCTTGCTATGCACAATGAGGTATGATGTTTTCTATTCTGTTCTATGCTGTGTTATTCTGTTCTATTTAATTAAACACTGCTCTTCATAACTCCCTAAAGTAATTTTTAAATCCATGGTTTGGAAACCATTGGCCAAAAAGATAATTAATTTACCTAAGAAGGTAAGCGTTAGCATATTAAAAATAATGGAAATCATGTAACCTGAGCCATATACAGTGAGATGTTTAGAAATAAAGGTCATAGTTTTAAGGTCAAGAAAGACTCAATTCTTAAGAAATTAGAAAATAGAGTAGCATGGTTTAAATGTATACCATGGTTCTAGATTTCATCTGTCAGTGTTTCAGAATCTGCAAATGGATAAAGAACATCTAGCTCCCTAAGAGAATTAACAGGGAGGGAACACAGAAGGGCTGAAAAATGAGGTGCTGTGTCTCCTTGTTTTACCTCAGCTGCTGTGATTCCTGCTATCCCAATTCATATACATATAGTGAGGAGAATTCATATATCCACCCTGTATAAGTATGTGTACATGTACACAGCCAGCTAGATGTTACCCTATAGGTAGAGCTGCCTAGTGCCCTATCTCAGGATCCTTTTGCATCTTATGTTTGTTTCAGGTTTATTGTTTTGACAGTTGTCACTTTTAAGCTTCTTTTCTCTTTTCATAGAAAGCTTTCAGTCTCCTAAGAGGATAGCTCTATTATCATAATCACCTTTTAGAAGAGAAAATTACCTGTAATTTTTATGCTCTGAAGGTGTATCATCATAATTCAGCCACCCACCTTACCCTTAAAATCAAATGGATTTTTTAAAAGAAACTTCTTTATTCTTTCTTATTTCATTTTCTTTGGAGGAAATGAGAGCTTAAGAATATGGGAAATCCCATCAAGTTTCTATGACTTTTGCTGCCTCTTTCTACTGTCAGCTGTTGTGTTTAAGGATATCATGGCCACAGTGATCTGCAAGCACTGCTGTTGTAAGACTTGTGTCAAAAGAGTACAGTTTAAAGAGTAAGTGAACAAGTAAGGGAATAGTAACCCTTGCACAAGCCATAACTTTCCATCAGGTCCCTCATGCTTACAAGCTCCACCTTTGCTGTTGTGTACACCTCTTCCTGGAAGCCCGACCTCCCCACCCCACCCCAGCACTCCTGTAAATCTGTCTCATGGGAAAGATAACACAGGAGTGTGTGCTCATAGGTTACCAATTAATATCAATATTTCACCAAATCTCAGTTGTAATTGATTATCTTCCAGTTACTGGAAAATAAACCCCAAAAGGGATGGATAAGGGGAAAAAATGCAACAACCCAGAATGTCATGTGCCTTTTGCCAGCTACTGCTGGATGTGTTCTACAACTGAGTACACAGCTGTTTCTAATAAACACTGTTAGTGTTAATCCTTAAGCAGTTATTGCGTTCTCCTCATTGCAGTAGATCCTCCAGTAGAGCAATCTGAAAAACTGACCTCATTGTCAAGTCAATTGGTGTCTTGTGAAATGACAATTTGGTGGTAAAGTAACTTTCGGAAAGTGTCGCCTACTACATGAAGATTTGCAAAGCACGTTAGCACTTTAGCGATTCTGAAAAGTATCAAAGTTAAAAAATTTAACTTTTCAAACCTAGAATTTCTCACATTTATTATTTCATGGGCTGGGTACGGTGGCTCACGCCTGTAATCCCAGCACTTTGGGAGCCCGAGGCGGGCGGATCATGAGCTCAGGAGATCGAGACCATCCTGGCTAACATGGTGAAACTCCATCTCTACTAAAAATACAAAAAAATTAGCTGGGCATGGTGGCAGGCGCCTGTAGTCCCAGCTATTCGGGAGGCTGAGGCAGAAGAATGGCATGAACCTGGGAGGCAGAGCTTGCAGTGAGCCAAGATTGCACCACTGCACTCCAGCCTGGGCAACAGAGCAAGACTCTGTCTCAAAACAAACAAACAAAAAAAATCCACATCTTTTGATTCTTAAAGGACAGTGACTATTTGCACAACTCAGTATGGAAAATAAGGTTTTGCCCAGTGTGCCATTTTTTATCACGTGGGTGCCTTTACACTCCTTTTTCTACGATGCTTTGCCCCTCTAAGTTCCCTTGGAATATTCTCTCATCCCTTCAAATGACAGAGCTTCCTATGCCAAATAATCTTTTTATTGTACCACCAATGTCAACCTCAGTGACATTGGCCATAAACTACAAAATCATGGCTATATGTATTTGCAAACCAAAAATGTCACAGTATTGATTTTTTATTTTTGTCCCTTGATTCACTTGGATTCTCAGTGTGACTTTTCAAGCCCCAGAGGAGTGAACTCCTTTTCTCCTTTCCTGTGTCCATCCAGCTGGTTCCGGATCAGCATTAAAGTGGAATGGAGTTGGGCACTGAAAAGGTAATGAGCTTCACTTATAGGGAGAAGGAAAACAGAGGATATAGCTATGCATATTGGTTATTACTTACTTCCCTGAGTATAATCCTTATTCATTTATTCAAATATCGTAATCATCCTTTTATTTGTAGTAGTACTGGTAGTTTATTGAGACTCTACTTTGTTGCAAATATTATTCAGAGCATATTTAAATGTTAATTTTTTAGTCCTCACAGAAACCCTATAAAGTATGTCTCACATTCTTCACTCTACAAATAAAACAGGCCAAGAAAAATGAAGAGACTTGCCCCAGTCACATGGTAATACATGGCAAAACCAAAAATCAAACTTAGGTAGTTTTAATTCAAAGCTTTTTTTTTTCCCTCCACTATGAGCTACTGATCTCCAGGCTTGATCATCTCTTAGGTGCCAGGCACTGATATGCTCCCCAGATTCCAGTGACTTTCATTCATGGCTTCTACTTCACCAGACAGTCAGTGCCTGTCCTTTAGCCAAAGAGAAAATATTTTTGTTTTTGCCCCAGTTTTTTTGTCCTAGTAGTGGGGCTAAAGATGGAAATTCGCCATTTGTTCCTGTAACAGATACTGATAAGGACCACCAAAATGATTGAAAATGTGCAAGCTTCAAAGCAAAAGCCTACAAAAAGGGAGTATAAACTGAGGAAGTAACATTAGATAGCATAGATTTGCTGGGTTCAAAATATATCCCTCTGGCTGTCATTAGCACAGAACTCTAGTAGGATTTAAAAAATGTTTGAAGAATTCATGGCAAAAGATGAAATGTATTATCCAGATGCAAGACATCATAGAGACCATGAGGGACCACATTTGCAAATATAGTTCATTCTGACAACAGTTGTGTGTGCATATTAGGGCAGTCATTACATATGGTTAGTCATTATGGAATATCTATTGTATACAGATGGGTTGGTAGTTAAGAAGGAAATATTCTTTAGCTGCTGTTGCTATAGAATAAACATTGATTAGTGTTTACACCATGCCAAGAAAGTATTTGAATATTAAAATCTCAATTCACTAAATGCTGGTATGTGGCAACAAATGGTAATTAAAATAAATATTTGATAGGTTTTTATTGTTTAAAATGGGAGGCAATTTAATGAGAGTTATAATACCCAGTGGTATAATAAAATGGCTAATAAATTTCACTGTTTTTTAAGAAGTGGAGAACCAATTAGACAAAGTACTTCTCATTTATTTTTCAAGAGAGAAAGGGAGTGTGTGGGTGTGTGTGTCCATTCACACGTCACTACACATTACCCTAGAACAGTGTGGGGTTTAGTAAGACCCTTTTAAATACAGATGCCATTAAATAAAAATACAGAAACTAGTTTTCAGTCTAAATATAGTAATATAGTAACTGCTTGTTGAACTTACTGTGAATATTTCAGAGGATAAACCATGACAAATCGTTCAATCCTTTCCTTTTTTTCTATACTTTTGTTAACTCATGGTAAATTTAACCTGTTTTTCTCTATTTAATAATTTTTATTCTTTTCCTTCATAATTAACAGTGTTTTAGATAGTATTTTAAATAATTTTATACAAAGTAGTTTACACTCACAAGATTTTTTTTTTAATTATTTGATGAGGCAGCCTTTTCCGAAATGTCAAAGTAGTAATGCTTAAGTATATAGCAGTTTAAGGACAAAGAGAAGTCAATCATTATCCATGTTGACAACATGAGTACCCACCAAAATATAATTTTTAATGAGGTACATAATTAGCTGCTTTTATATGGACCATAATATAAGTCCTGCCCCATCCCCCACTCCATCATTCTATGATGACAAATTACTATTTTTGAATGTTAGGGAAGCCCTAGCAAGCTCTTTCTTTGTTCACTCAGTAAAACAGGTTTTATATTGCTCTTCAAATAACTCCTAAAACAAGCTTATTATAAGACATGACAAGTAAACCTTCCTGCTTATTATTTTTTATAAGCACGTCTTCAAAAATGTCTAAGAAAATGGAAGGTCAAAAGGATAAGGGTGGGGAAAGCTTGTACAAGACAAAAGCTAAATTCTTTGGGAAGGCAACCATTCTGATGATTTAAAAAGCATTTATGTAACACAGTGAAATCCTGTCTCTACTAAAAATACAAAAATTAGCCGGGCGTGGTGGCGGGCGCCTGTAGTCCCAGCTACTTGGGAGGCTGAGGCAGGAGAATGGCATGAACCCAGGAGGCAGAGCTTGCAGTGAGCTGAGATTGCACCACTGCACTCCAGCCTGGGCTAAAGAGCGAGACTCCATCTCAAAAAAAAAAAAAAAAGCATTTATGTTGATGAGACACAGAAAGATATTTGCTATACTAGAAGTTTACAGAGTTTCTCATATCCTTCTCAACTTTCTTGTTTTCAGTACTCTTTTCAATTATGAATGATAGGAAACTGTATTTCTTCTCCTTGATGGAGTAATGAATGGTGATAGGAATACTCCTTATTTAATAATGATGTAGTTATACATCCATGGTCTTCTTGGTAGTTCATTTCTGAGCTGGTTTCTAAATTAGAACATGATTCATCTAAAAATGGGGTGGATTCTTAAACTAGGGACTTACAGAAAAAGGCAGCCTTTTAGTTTTCTGAATATTGTATTCAGCTCTGGAATCTCGTGTCCAGTTCTGGGCATGTTCATAGATTTAATTCATGTCAACAAATATTTACTCAGTGCCACTTTACACGTAAAACACTACCCTAGGACTTTGGTTGTCCAATCAAGATCCTATCACATTCTACATTATGCAAATAACTAGACTTTTTACAAACTTAATGGCTTTCCCTGGCCTCAGTGTATTTACAAACTAGTAGAAGAGACAAATACAGAAACACATAATTAAAATACAGAAAAATAAATACAAAATTAGTATATGGATAGCATATGAAAGGTAAAGGAGGTCCCAATCCTGCCCTCTAGTCATGGAAACCACGAGTTCATTATTTTTATTTATTTATTTATTTATTTATATTTATTTATTTTTTTTTGAGACGGAGTCTTGCTCTGTCGCCCAGGCTGGACTGCAGTGATGCAATCTCGGCTCACTGCAAGCTCCGCCTCCCGGGTTCACGCCATTCTCCTGCCTCAGCCTCTCCGAGTAGCTGGGACTACAGGCACCCGCCACCACTCCCAGCTAATTTTTTTGTATTTTTAGTGGAGACGGGGTTTCACCGTGGTCTCGATCTCCTGACCTCGTGATCCGCCCAACTTGGCCCCCCAAAGTGCTGGGATTACAAGCATGAGCCACCGTGCCCGGCCTGAGTTCATTATTAATACAAAGTCAGTGGAGGGTAATTGAGTGACAGGAAGAGAGACAGGTGCTGGGCAGAAACCACATCAGTGCACTTGTGACATTTTATTTAATGGTAAATGCTATCATATTCATGGTAATTGCCTGTGACTGCAAAATGAGGAAAGGTTACATGTATTTGTCTTCTCATCATTATCACCATTGTAAACTTTTTTCTAAATACCCATATGTGGGTGGAGCTAATGGAAGCCCTACATTTTTGTTAGAACCATTGTGGTCAGCTGAGAAGCCTGACCTTTTTCAAGCAGGGAAGGTACCTCTCTGGTAGCTTTATGTATTATGAATTTGAAGGGACAAGCTTGAGAACAGAAAGATCAGTTAGGAGGTGACTATAGGAGTCATGTGAAAGCTGACAAAAGCCTGAACTCAGGCAGTAGTGTTACAGATAGAGAAGAAGAGATGGAGCAGGATTCAAAAATATATATGTATATAAACTTACTTGATTAGATGAAGGAATAAAAGACTACTCTTAGAATTATAGCTTGGGTAGTAGCAATTTAGTGGTGTGGTACTATGACATTAATGGGAACCTACTGAACATCAAAAGAATATATTTATACTTTTCCATATTAGCAAAACCTAAAGAAGACTCAGATTAATAGGCAAATACCAAAAAAAAAATGAAAAGGGTACTTCAGAAGTACCTGTTTACTTACTGAAAGTAATATCTGTTTACTCATTGAAAATTCATCCATTTGAAAGCGTTTACACTGTTGGTGGGAGTGTAAATTAGTTCAACCACTGCGGAAGACAGTGTGGCAATTCTTTAAAGACCTAGAAGCAGAAATACCATTTGACCCAGAAATCCCATTACTGGACATGTACCCAAAGGAATATAAATAATTCTGTTATAAAGATACATGCACACATATGTTCATTGCAGTACTATTCACAATAGCAAAGACATGTAACCAACCTGACCATCAGTGATAGGCTGGATGAAGAAAATGTGGTACATATACTCCATGGAATACTATGCAGCCATAAAAAGGAACAAGATCATGTCCTTTTCAGGGACACAGATGGTTCCTGGAAGCCATTATCCTCAGTAAACTAACGCAGGAACAGAAAACCAAATACCACATGTTCTCACTCATAAGTGGGAGCTGAATGATGAGAACACATGGACACATGAGGGGAACAACCCACAGTGGGGCCCTTCAGTGGGTAGTGAGTGGAATGACGGAGAGCATCAGGAAGAATAGCTAATGGATACTGGGCTTAATATCTAGGTGATGGGATGATCTGTGCATCAAACCACCATAGCACACGTTTATCTGTGTAACAAACCTGCACATCCTGCACATAAAAGTTGGAGAGAAAAAAAAAGAAAATTCATCCATTTGAAATTCATGCGCTACTTTTTTCTCCCCACTTATTATTTGATTTTGTTGAGTGTATTTTGATAACAACATGAACTGTGAATAAAATGGCATGCAATTGAAAGGCAGTAATTGCTAGGTAAGTAATACTAAGTAGGTATAGTGGGGTCATATTTTTAATCAAGTGATAAATATATTAGTTGGAGAGAACAAAAATGAACAGCCTTGTTATATATGCAAATGTCATAACTTCATTCACTTTATCTATCTAGCTGTATGCACTACGTGGAAGTGAATGCAAGTCAAATTCATGAAGTAATTATCTAGATTAAGAACTAAAAGGATTCAGTGCACTTGATTGTTGACATTTTATTTAATGGTAAAATCTATCATCTTCATGATAATTGCTTGTGACTGCAAAATGAGGAAAGGTTACATCTATTTGTCTTCTCATCATTATCACCATTGTAAACTTTTTTCTAAATATCCATATGTGGGTGGTGCTAGTAGAATGACCACACTTTTGTTAAAAGCATTACATTTGCTTTCTCCAGGATAATTCTGACAACAATAGTACAAAACTTATCATCTTTTATTTTGGTCCCTTACATCCTCTATTTGCAATAATTTATTGGTGTCTACTAATGTAATAGCATAACCTGTTCTCCCAAGCTCCATTTCTGTGGTTATTTTCTCCTTTTCCTTCTTCCTTCTCCTTTGATACACAATGCCATCACATGTTGCTGATCTTTCCACTGCACTGCCTTTTTTGTTCAATAAAAATATAAGGTCCCCAGCTCACATGTATGCTTCAGTGTGCTGCTCCAGAGCTGCTGTCCAATATGGTAGCCACTAGCCACATGTGACTATTGAATACTTTAGATATGGCTAGTCAAAATTGAGGTGTGCTATAAATAAAAACTACATACCAGACTTGAAGACTTTCTACAAAAAAAATTTAAAAAGTCATTAATGATTTTTAATTTGATTACAGTTTGAACTAATAATACTTTGAATATATTAAATAAAATGCTATTTAATTAGTTTAACTGTTTTGTTTTTAATATGGCTATTAGAAATTTTGAAATTGTGTACATCTCCTACATCTGTGGCCTACATTGTATTTCTACTGGACAGCATTGCAATAAAGGACACTAGGGTTAAAGAGGGCATGCTCTCTGCTCCAAGACTGTGCAGCTAGACTAACTATAATATCATAAAGTGGAGCCAGGCATGGTGGCTCACGCTTGTAATCCCAGCACTTTGGGAGGCCAAGACAGGCGGATCACCTGAGGTTGGGAGTATGAGACCAGCCTGACCAAAATGGAGAAACCCCATCTCTACTAAAAATACAAAATTAGCCGGGCATGGTGGCACATGCCTGTAATCCCAGCTACTCAGGAGGCTGAGGTAGGAGAATAGCTTGAACCCAGGAGGCAGAGGTTGCAGTGAGCCGAGATCATGCCATTGCACTCCAGCCTGGGTAACGAGCTAAACTCTGTCTCTAAATACATACATACATACATACATACATACATACACACACACACACACACACACACACAGTGATATGGTCCATTGGAGGGTGTAAAGAGAAGAGTAAGTAAACATTTCTAACAGGGCATTAGAGGAAAGATCCATGGAAAAAGTGATACTGAATCATCATAGAAGGAGGGCAATGGTGTTAGCATTTTAAGTACAGAAAACAATGTAAGTTAAGTCTTGGTGACAAGAAACAGGCTACTGAAATAGTCACCTCAAATATTATTTTATCACATCACTGCTCTATGGCCAACCATAGAAAAATAAAAACCTATCCAGAAAATATTTTAAGCTTCTTACCAGTTTTTCTTAAAAGCATCTGTTTCTACTTCCTTACCTACTCCCACTGAGAAAAAAAGGTTCCTCTCAGGCCGGGCATGGTGGCTGATGCCTGTAATCACAGCACATTGTTGGGAGGCCAAGGCACATGGATCACCTGAGGTCAGGAGTTTGAGACCAGCCAGACCAACATGGTAAAACTCTGTCTCTACTAAAAAATACAAAAATTAGCCAGACATGGTGGTGGGTGCATGTAATCCCAGCTACTTGGGAGGCTTAGGCAGGAGAATCACTTGAACCTGGGAGGCGGAGGTTGCAGTGAGCTGAGATGTGCCATTGCACTCCAGCCGGGGTGACAGAGCAAGACTCCATCTCAAAAAAAAAAAAAAAAAAAAAAAAAGGTCCCTCTCAATGAGGGTGTAAAGGAAGTGGTACTTAACAGCAGACTAGAAAGATGCTATGTCAGTCATGCTGCTAGGGACCTCTGAGGAGCTAAACTCTGGTTTTAGCTACTGAAATGGGAAAGAAGTAGCTCACCTATACCCATGTGTAACTCCAGGAGGGAGGGGAAACACGAGAGTAACACTTCCCAATAGTATGTCTCCTGAGAATTGGGATATCTTATGGTTCACCATAAAGTATCTGTTGAGTGAGGAAACATGAACAAAGGAAAAAGAGGCAGAAAGAAATGAAGAAGGTAGGGAAAATCAATTCTAAAAGACATGTTTTATAGATAATAGGAAACTAATTAGGAGCATAAGAGAGAATTGAGGGTTATAGCTCAGGCACTGCAGTATCCTCCACCGGTTTGAATTCAGGCACTGGCCTGTGCTGCCGTTAGGTTGTAGGCAAGTTGCTTACCCTCTCTGAGTTTCAATTCCCTAATCTGTAAAAAGTAAAGTCTAAGAATTAGAAACAAGGTAAAAGAGTGTCTGGTACTCTGTAAATGTTAAATAAATGTTAGTTTTCTGTTTGACCACTCTTGGCTAAATAATTTTGAAATGTATCCTTTTTTCGTTGATTCCCTGGGAATTCAATTAGGAAGAGAGGAAGTCAAATTGTCTCTGTTTGTAGATGACATGATTGTATATTTACAATTGTCTCAGCCCAAAATCTCCTTAAGCTGAAAAGCAACTTCAGCAACGTCTCAAGATACAAAATCAATGTGCAAAAATCACAAGCATTCCTATACACCAATAATAGACAGAGAGCCAAATCATGAGTGAACTCCCATTCACAATTTCTACGAAGAGAATAAAATACCTAGGAATCCAACTTACAAGGGATGTGAAGGACCTTTTCAAGGAGAACTACAAATCACTGTTCAAGGAAATAAGACAGGACACAAACAAATGGAAAAACATTCCATGCTCGTGGATAGGAAGAATCAGCATCGTGAAAATGGCCATACTGCCCAAAGTAATTATAGATTCAATGCTATCCCCATCAAGTTACCACTGACTTTCTTCACAGAATTAGAAAAAAACGACTTTAAATTTCATATGGAACCAAAAAAGAGCCCGTATAGCCAAGACAATCCCAAGCGAAAAGAACTAAGCTGGAGGCATCACACTACCTGACTTCAAACTATACTACAAGGCTACAGTAACCAAAACAGCATGGTACTGGTACCAAAACAGATGAATAGACCAGTGGAAAAGAAAAGAGGCCTCAGAAATATCACCACACATCTACCACCGTCTGATCTTTGACAAACCTGACAAAAACAAGCAATGGGGAAAGGATTCCCTATTTAATAAATGGTGTTGGGA
This sequence comes from Hylobates moloch, assembly GCF_009828535.3. Classification (NCBI taxonomy): domain Eukaryota; kingdom Metazoa; phylum Chordata; class Mammalia; order Primates; family Hylobatidae; genus Hylobates; species Hylobates moloch. The sequence goes on along the minus strand of NW_026652286.1, from coordinate 79,259,933 downwards.
AAACTGGCTAGCCATATGCAAAAATCTGAAACTGGACCCCTTCCTTACACCTTATACAAAAATTAAGTCAAGATGGATTAAAGACTTAAACATTAAGACCTAAAACCATAAAAACCCTAGAAGAAAACCGAGGCAATACCCTTCAGGACATAGGCATAGGCAAAGACTTCATGACTAAAACACCAAAAGCAATGGCAACAAAAGCCAAAATTGACAAATGGAATCTAATTAAACTAAAGAGCTTCTGCACAGCAAAAGAAACTATCATCAGAGTGAACAGGCAACCTACAGAATGGGAGAAAATTTTTGCAATCTATCCATCTGACAAAGGGCTAATATCCAGAATCTACAAAGAACTTCAACAAATTTACAAGAAAAGTATAAACAACCCCATCAAAAGTGGGCTAAGGACATGAAAGACACTTTCCAAAAGAAGACATTTATGCAGCCAACAAACATATGAAAAAAAAGCTCATCATCATTGGTCATTAGATAAATGGAAATCAAAACCACAGTGAGATACCATCTCACACCAGTTAGAATGGCGATCATTAAAAAGTTAGGAAACCACAGTTGCTGGAGAGGATGTGGAGAAATAGGAACACTTTTACATTGTTGGTGGGACTGTAAATTAGTTCACCCATTGTGGAAGACAGTGTGGTGATTCCTCAAGGATCTAGAACCAGAATTACCATTTGACCCAGCAATCCCATTACTGGGTATATGCCCAAAGGACTATGAATAATTCTGTAAAGACACATGCACACGTATGTTTATTGTGGCACTGTTCACGATAGCAAAGTCTTGGAAAGAACCCAAATGCTCATCAATCATAGACTGGATAAAGAAAATGTGGGACACATACACTATGGAATACTGTGCGGCCATAAAAAACGATGAGTTCACGTCCTTTGTAGGGATGTGGATGAAGCTGGAAACCATCATTCTCAGTAAACTTACACAAGAAGAGAAAACCAAACACCGCATGTTCTCACTCATAGTGGGAGTTGAACAACGAGAACACAGGGACACAGGGAGGGGAACATCACATACCAGTGCCTGTTGTGGGGGTGGGGAGCTAGGGGAAGGGTAGCATTAGGAGAAATACCTAATTTAGATGATGGGTTGATGGGTGCAGCAAACCACCATGGCACGTGTATACCTATGTAACAAAGTTGCATGTTTTGCACATGTACCCCAGCACTTAAAGTATAATTTAAAAAAAGAAAAAGAGATGGTCCACTCTAAGAGAAGTGGAGCCACCAAATCTACCTTAAAAAAGAAGAAGTAATCAAATACCTCAAATGAATAAGCATTCTAAAGTGGATATACTATCTAAAGCCATACAACTAACTAGTTAACTTTCAGGGGGGAGCAATAGTAAGTATGTTAAGTTCTCTTCTATTCATTAAACCACTTTGAGTGTATCATCTGTTTCTTGCTGGGACACCAAGTGATAAAACTGGTAAATTTTTGTTCTTTTTTTGTACTTGTTTTAAAAATCAAAATGTGTGTCTACAATGAAAAGCAATGACAGTTTGAGTTACCAAAATGCTAAGGGATTTGCTACTAGGATGGGTACCAACATTGTTAGTAAAGTCAGTGGAGCTGCCCTCTGTAGGCCAGTCTTGCCCTCCATAGACAAAAGATACTGCTGAAGGACTGGCTTCCCTGAGAGCAATGTGGTGGTGTGCTCCCCAGATCAAAGAGACTGGTAGCACCTGATCATCAGAAACAAGCAAAAGGCAATGATCATTGTAAGTGTCACTGTTGGAGATAAAAGGCAATCCTGTACTTTCTACCTTTAAAAACTACAAACTTTAAAAAAAATCGAAGACACACAAAAAATGGAAAGATATTTAATATTAATGGATTGGAAGAATGAATATTATTAAAATGTTCATACTACCCAAAGCAATCTACAGATTCAGTGCAATCATTATCAAAATACTAATGACATTCTTCACAGAAATAGAAAAAATAATTCTGAAATATATATGGAACCACAAAAGACCCAAAATAGCCAAATCCATCACAAGCAAAAAGAATAAAACTGGAGAAATTACATTACCTGATTTAAATTATACTACAGAGCTACGGTAACCAAAACAGCATGGTACTGGCATAAAAATAGACACATAGGCTAATAGAACAGAATAGAGAACTCAGAAATAAATAAATTTATACATCTATTGTTAACTCATTTTTGCCAAGGGTGCCAAGAACATGCATTGAGGAAAGGATCGTCTCTTCAATAAATGGTTCTGGGAAGACTGGATATCCATATGTAGAAAAACGAACTGGACCACTGTCTCTCACCATATGCAAATCAATTCAAAATAGATTAAAGATTTAAATCTTAGACCTCAAACTATTAAACTACTAAAAGGAACCATTGTAGAAACTCTGCAGGACATTGGAGTGGGAAAATATTCAATTAGTAGTAGCTCAAAAGCACTGCTGACCAAAGCAAAAATGGACCAATAGAATCACATCAACTTAAAAAGCTTCTGTACATCAAAGGAAATAATCAAAAAAGTGAAGATACAACCCACAGAACGGGAGAAAATATTTGCGAACTATCTATCTGACAAGGAATTAAAAACCAGAACATGTAGGGAGCTCAAATACCATTTGACCCAGCCATCTCATTACTGGGTATATACCCAAAGGAGTATAAATCATGCTGCTATAAAGACACATGCACACGCATGTTTATTGTGGCACTATTCACAATAGCAAAGACTTGGAACCAACCCAAATGTCCAACAACAATAGACTGGATTAAGAAAATGTGGCACATATACACCATGGAATACTATGCAGCCATAAAAAATGATGAGTTCGTGTCCTTTGTAGGGACATGGATGAAACTGGAAAACATCATTCTCAGTAAACTATCGCAAGGACAAAAAACCAAACACCACATGTTCTCACTCATAGGTGGGAATTGAACAATGAGAACTCATGGACACAGGAAGGGGAACATCACATTCCGGGTACTGTTGTGGGGTGGGGGGTGGGGGGGGGCGGGGACAGCATTAGGAGATATACCTAATGCTAAATGACAAGCTAATGGGTGCAGGAAATCAACATGGCACATGGATACATATGTAACAAACCTGCACATTGTGCACATGTACCCTAAAACCTAAAGTATAATAAAAAAAATAAATAAATAAAATAAAATCTGGAACGGAAAAAAAAAAAAAACAACTCAATAGGAATAAAAACTAATAATTTGATTAAAAAATGAGTAAAAGATCTGAATAGACACTACTCAAAAGAAGACACACAAATGGAAAACAGGTATATGAAACGGTGCTAAACATCCTTAATCATCAGAGAAATGCAAAACAAAACTACCATGAGCATCTCAACCTAGATAAAAATGGCTTTTATCCAAAAGACAGATGACAATGAATCCTGTTGAGGATCTGGAGAAAGGGGAACACTCATATGCTGTTGGTGGGAAAATAAATTAGTACAGTTCTGATGGAGAAGAGTATGGAGGTTCCCCAAAAATCTAAAAATAAAACTACCATATGATCCAGCAATCCCACTGCTAGTTATATACCCCACAGAAAGGAAATCAGTATATTGAAGAGATAACTGCACTCCTATATTTATTGTAACACTAGTCACAATAGCCAAGATTTGCATTCAACCTGTCCACAGACAAATTAATAAAGAAAATGTGGTACATATGCACATGGAATACTATTCAGCCATGAGAATGAGATCCTGTTATTTGCAACAACATGAATGAAACTGGAGGACATTATGCTAAGTGAAATAAGCCCAGCTCAGAAGGATGACTATTCCATGTTCTCACCCATTTGTGGGAGTTAAAAATTAAAACGGTTGAACTCATGGAGATAGAGAATAGAATGATGGTTGCCAGAGACTGGAAAGGGTACTGGCAAGGAGAGAGGAAAATGGGATTGGCTAATCGGTACAACAATATACTTAGATACAATGAATAAGATATAGTATCTGATAGCACAACAGGGTGACTAGTCAGGAATAATTTTTTGTACATTTTAGAATAACTGAGGGAATACAACTGGAATCTTTATAACTCAAATAAATGATTAATGTTTGCGATGATGGATATCTCATTTACCCTGATGTGATTATTACACATTGTATGCCTGTATCGAAATACTTATGTACCCCATAAATATATATACCTTCTATATAGCCATAAAAATAAAAAATTAAAAAAATTAAAATTAAAAGAAAATACTAGGAGAGTATTTTATTTCATCAATTCTAAAACACACTTTTTTCCTTCCTGTTGTTTAAAATCACTGAACCCAGGATATGTCTTACCATATTTGAAGAAAGACCATGGGTCCTAGTGATTGCAAACATTCTTTTGCTCATCTTCCGGTAAAATCGAGATGTTCCAACCTCAAAGCCTGAAGAGTGGAACTTCTTAAGAAATATTCTTGATGTCCCAGAGAATGAAACAGGTGGGAAAACATGGACAACAATACCTCCAACTTGGAAAAGTGATTCAGAAGAGTTAGACCCTGAAAATGAGGAACTTTGGCAATAACTTCACAGAATTATTGTGCTTATATTTTCTTTTTATGTGTGACTAGAATGAATACGATAAAAACTGTATCTAAATCAGTCTAAAAGAAATATTTTAGCAGTTGTTAAAGGAAATACTAAGATATGAAAACGTGTCATGGTTTAATTGGTTGTATTTTTTCTTGGTGGTACACAAAATACTCATACCTTTTGCTATTGATGGAGTCTTACATTCTATGAAATACATTTTTTAAAACCTATTGTAAAAGAGTACATAAAAGATAGGATAGAGCAAGACCCTCAAGTTTATAGGATATTCTTATATATCCCTAGACCAAGGCAGGCTAAGGGCAGAGCCATGAGGTAAGCAAAATATATCTTTGATTTTGACTCTTTCTGTTCTCTCTCAAGTAGAGAAGCAGGTCAGTGTAAATAAAGGGCAAAGAATTTGGAGTGCAGACTCAGGTTTTAGTTCTTGCTCCAATGGTTGCTGGTATGTGGATGTGTGTGAGTCATGTTAACTCTGTATTTTCTCTGGAGATACTGATAAGGTTCGTTAAAAGTGTATTTGAAAGGTGCCATAAAATACTATTAAATCATTCTTCCTTTTTTGCCTGTTTTACAAACAGAAAAGAAACTCAGTATAATTTGTCTCAAGGGAGATAACTATATTGTTACCTATTCACATCCACAGTCATACACTGTGACTGACCAGTTATAGCCTACAGTCTACATGTGGCCAAATGTTTCAGAGTCTCTAGGAGATAGAGGAATGCTCCCCTAGGAGGAGTTGATTAATGCATTTTCAAGAGAGGAATGATAATATTTCTAAGAGAGATTCCCTGATTGCCTTCGATATACAAGTTTGGGCATCTGATTGCCAAGGTTCCTTCTCCTGGCCTTCCTCAGTCTTTCTTCCCAGCTCTTGAGGACTGGATTCCCTGTCCAAGCTCCTCCTCCTTTCCATCTTTTCCATATTAGTTCCCCTGGCCTGTCCCCACCACTCGGTCAGCTCACTCAGTACTTCTAAACCTCGTGTGTCTGCTCCGTATCTCTGTTCTTCAGAGCCAGTCTTTCTGTGTCTTCAGTCTAGTAAATGCTGCTTTCATACACTAGACTTAAAATTTTATCTCATTTTAATAAAAAGTATTACTTTATATATGATCTTTAAGCAGCTATTCTCTTAACCTTAAAGAGGTACTAAATGGTGAGACTTTCTGGTAAGGGAAGAAGAGAGAATGATGCCTTGGCCAGTGTTTGAGGAGTTAACTTCTTGAGAAAATATTGCTTACAGTCCAGTACCAACATATTATTGGCAGTAATATTCATTAAACATTGTTAGCATATTCGTAGTCTCTAAACAATGGCTTTCAAATATTTTGACTACAGCTCATAATACATTTTACATCCTGACCCAGAGCACACATATATGTTTATGTATATGAAAAGTACATCTAATTAAAACAAAAGATTCATTTAAAAAATAAAACTCTTAGCCTTTTTTTTTTTTTTTTTTTTTTTTGAGACAGTCTCGCTGTCACCCAGGCTGGAGTGCAGTGGCACGATCTCGGCTCACTGCAGGCTCCGCCCCCTGGGGTTCACGCCATTCTCCTGCCTCAGCCTCCCGAGTAGCTGGGACTACAGGCACCCACCACCTCGCCCGGCTAATTTTTTGTATTTTTAGTAGAGACGGGGTTTCACTGTGTTAGCCAGGATGGTCTCGATCTCCTGACCTCGTGATCTGCCCGCCTCGGCCTCCCAAAGTGCTGGGATTACAGGCATGAGCCACCGCACCCGGCCTAAAACTCTTAGCCTTACAACTCACTGAAAGATTGCAACAAGCAGTTTAAAAAACCATGATATGTAACATGTCCTTTTGGCAAGCTTGAACAGGAATATGTTTGGTGGTTTATGTTACTCGCTGGGAAACAAGCGTTTTTGAAACCATTATAGTGTTGAAAGAAAGTATACCAAATAATCTTAGATTACAGTTGTCTGTGATTATTCCAAATCTGAATTTTCCATTCCTGTGTTATTTTTCTCAGGGACTAAATTTCTAAATGTGATTTTGTAGCAGATGAATGAGACAGGGAAAGTAAGGATATTGTTTTTATGAAATCTAGGCTACATTTTATTCCAATCTTGTTTCTGATATCTTTCCTCTTAAATTGATGTTATCATTCAGCTTCCATTAAGAAATGACTTCTGCATCTATTTGCCTTGTGTGTATATGTTCACAAATGAGTCAATCAATCATATTTCATTCCTTAATTTCTGAGAAAAATTTTTCTGAAAAAATTTTCTGAGAAAAATTGTCCATCCTAAAGGCAGAACTTGAAGAATTTCTTGCTCTCCTAATGGTTTTTCACTAAATCCAATTCTACTAAACATTTCATTGTTAGGAATAAGATTTTGTTTTGTTTTATTTCAAAGATATGCTTCATCATCATCATTACCACCATCTAAATGCATTGTTGGCAGTGTGGAAAGGCAACACTGATCTTTATTCAAGATGGATTAAAGACTTACATGTTAGACCTAAAACCATAAAAACCCTACAAGAAAACTTAGGCAATACCATTCAGGACATAGGCACGGGCAAAGGCTTCATGTCTAAAACACCAAAAGCAATGGCAACAAAAGCCAAAATTGACAAATGGGATCTAATTAAACTAAAGAGCTTCTGCACAGCAAAAGCAACTACCATCAGAGTGAACAGGCAACCTATAGAATGGGAGAAAATTTTCACAACCTACTCATCTGACAAAGGGCTAATATCCACAATCTACAATGAATCAAACAAATTTACAAGAGAAAAACAACCCCATCAAAAAGTGGGTGAAGGACATGAACAGACACTTCTCAAAGGAACACATTTATGCAGCAAAAAAACACATGAAAAAATGCTCATCATCACTGGCCATCAGAGAAATGCAAATCAAAACCACAATGAGATACCATCTCACACCAGTCAGAATGGCCATCATTAAAAAGTCAGGAAACAACAGGTGCTGGAGAGGATGTGGAGAAATAGGAACACTTTTACACTGTTGGTGGGACTGTAAACTAGTTCAACCATTGTGGAAGTCAGTGTGGTGATTCCTCAGGGATCTCGAACTAGAAATACCATTTGACCCAGCCATCCCATTACTGGGCATACACCCAAAGGACTATAAATCATGCTGCTATAAAGACACATGCACACGTATGTTTATTGCGGCACTATTCACAATAGCAAAGACTTGGAACCAACCCAAATGTCCAACAACGATAGACTGGATTAAGAAAATGTGGCACATATACACCATGGAATACTATGCAGCCATAAAAAATGATGAGCTCATGTCCTTTGTAGGGACATGGATGAAACTGGAAATCATCATTCTCAGTAAACTATCGCAAGGACAAAAAACTAAACACCGCATATTCTCACTCATAAGTGGGAACTGAACAATGAGAACACATGGACACAGGAAGGGGAACATCACACTCCGGGGACTGTTGTGGGGTGGGGGGAGGGGGGAGGGATAGCATTAGGAGATATACCTAATGCTAAATGACGAGTTAATGGGTGCAGCACACCAACATGGCACATGTATACATATGTAACAAACCTGCACATTGTGCACATGTACCCTAAAACTTAAAGTATAATAATAATAATATAAAAATTAAAATTAAAAAAATTTTAAATATTTTCTAGTAGGTTAAAGATTCATTAAATATTCCATTTTGTCTTAGTGAACAAATTCAATAAATGAGGCTAAGTGTCTTATAAAGCTAACTTTATGTACTTAAAATTGAAGAATATGAATATAAAAATATACCACATTTAATCCATCTTGAGTTAATTTTTGTAAGGAAGAGGTCTAGTTTAAGTCTTCTGCATATGGCTAGCCAGTTATCCCAACACCATTTATTAAATAGGGAGTCCTTTCTCTATTGCTTGTTTCTGTCGACTTTGTCAAATATCAGATGGTTGTAGGTTTGCGGCCTGATTTCTGGGCTCCCTTTTCTGTTCCATTGGTCTATGTGTCTGTTTTTGTACCAGTACCATGCTGTTTTGGTTACTATAGCAGGTAGTGTGATTCCTCCAGCTTGATTCTGTTTGCTTAGGACTTCCTTGGCTATTTGGGCTCTTTTTGGTTCCATATGAATTTTAAAATAGTTTTTTATAATTCAGTGAAGAATGTCATTGGTAGTTTGATAGGAATAGCATTGAATCTATAAATTGCTTTGAGCAGTATGGCTATTTTAACAATATTGATTTTTCCTATCCATGAACATAGAATGTTTTTCCATTTGTTTGTACCACCTTTGATTTCTTTGAGCAGTGTTTTGTAAATCTCATTGCAGAGATCTTTTACCTCCATGGTTAATTGTATTCCTAGGTAGGTAGTTTATTTATTTATTTATTTGGTGGCTACTGTTGGTGGGACTGCATTCTTGATTTGGGTCTCAGACTGGATGTTGCTGGTGTATAGGAATACTATTGATTTTTAAATATTAATTTTGTATCCTGAAACTTTGCTGAAGTTGTTTATCAGATCAAGGAGTTTTAGGGTAGAGACTGTGGGGTTTTCTAGGTATAGAATCATATTGTCTGCAAACAGGGTTAGTTTGACATTCTCTCTTCCTATTTGGATGCCTTTTATTTCTTTCTCTTGCCTGATTACCCTGGCCAGGGCTTCTAGTACTGTCTTGAATAGGAGTGTTGAGAGAGGGCATCCTTGTCTTGTTCCAGTTTTCAAGGGAAATGCTTCCAGCTTTTGCCCATGCAGTATGATGCTGATTGTGGATTTGTCATAGGTGGCTCTTATTATTTTGAAATATGTTCATTCAATGCCTAGATTGTTGAGGTTTTTAACATGAAAGGATGTTGAATTTTATCAAAAGCCTTTTCTGCATCTTTTGAGTTAACCATGTGGTTTTTGTTTTTAGTTCTGTTTAGGTGATGAATCACATTAAAGGCTTAAATGTATAACCTAAAATTATAAAAAACCCTGGAGGATAACCTAAGAAATACCATTCTAGACATAAGAATGGGCAAAGATTTTATGAGGAAGATGCCAAAAACAATTGCAACGAAACCAACAATTGACGAAGGAGATCTAATTAAACTAAAGATCTGCACACCAAAAGAAACTATCAGCAGAGTAAACAGATAAGCTCCAGAATGGGAGAAAATATAAGGTCTAATATCTGGAATCTGTAAGGAACTTAAACATATTTTCAAGCCAAAAACAAAAAACTTCATTAAAAAGTGGGCAAAGGACACAAACAGACACTTTTCAAAAGAAGACATACACATGGCCAATAAGCATATGAAAAAAATGCTCAACATCACTAATCATTAGAGAAATTCAAATCAAAACCACAGTGAGATACCATTTAACACCAGTCAGAATGTCTAGTATTAAAAAGTCAAAAAATAACAGGTGCTGGCGAGGTTGTGGAGAAAAAGGAATGCTTATACGCTGTTGGTGGGAATGTAAATCAGTTCAGCCATTGTGGAAGACAGTGTGGTGATTCCTCAGAGACCTAAAGCCAGAAATACCATTCAACCCAGCAATCCCATTACTGGGTATATACCCAAAGGAATATACATCGTTCCATTATAAAGACACATGCATGTGTATGTTCACTGCAGCACTATTCAGAATAGCAAGATATGGAATCAACCTAAATGTCCATCAATGGTAGACTGGATAAAGAAAATGTTGTTCATATATACCATGGAATACTACACAGCCATAAAAAAGAATGAGAGCTTGTTCTTTGCAGCAACATGGATGGAGCTGAAGCCATTATTGTAAGTGAACTAACACGGGAACAGAAACCAAATATCACATATTTACTCTCACTTTTAAGTGTGAGCTAAACATCATGTACATACAGAGGGGATAACAGACACCAGGGCCTGCTTTAGGGCAGGGGGTGGGAGGAGAGTGAGGATCAAAAAACTACCTATCAGGTACTATGCTTGTTACCTGGGTGATGAAATTATCTGTGCAACAAATACCCATGACATGCAATTTACCTATATAACAAACCTGCACATGTACCGCCGAACCTAAAAGTTTTAAAAACAGTATATATTATATATTATAATATATATATATTCCATGCTGGTTAAAGAAAGCAGTTTTGTCATTAAAGAATGACATTTTTGCTTATCACTTGAGAATAATGTACCTGTTTGTGCCAATGTAGAAAATAGACTATAATTTTTCATTCAACCTATGCATTCCACAAAGATAATTCCTGGGGGTTAGAAATGTACATAGACACAAGAAGATTACAATCAAGAGACGAAACAGGTTTATAAAAAATAAGGGATCAATGTGATCCCTTAGTTAGACCTTGAAAGACATGTAAAGGGGAAATTATTCCAAATGAGATAGCAATTGTGAGAAACAATATCAAGATATTTTCACTCTTTCTAGCCTGGCATAATTAATTGTGATGACTCTGGCAAGTATGACATCTTCTAAATTTACAAAAACAGCTATTTTGTCATTGAGGGAGTCACTTTTTGCCATGCCGATATTACAATAATAAGCTGCCTTGTGTCATTGCAGAAAGTGATCTATAATTAAATCTTCCTGAACTTCTAAAGAGCAGTTTCCACAAAATGGCTGTATCTTCTAATTTCCTTTCCATTTTCTCGGCAAGACATAGTCCCTATGACAAAAGTAAGATTTTTTGAATATATTTCTCAGTTTCCTGGCAAAGTTGCTCATTTGCAAAGTCACACACCCAACCCACAGAAATTAAAAAAAACATATTTTAGTCATTCATTTGGCAATGCTTTTTACACAAACAGGTAATTAGGAACACTGAAAAGACTTAAAAGATCCTCAGAATCTGAAGTGATAAACGCTCAGAGAATGTATTGGATAACGGCAGTAAGACAGCAGTCCCCACCAATTCTCCCTTCTAGCTTCAATCCCCATATCTTCCTCCCACCTAATTCCTTCCCAGGTTTTAAAAAGAATAAAAGACTTTAAAAAATGAATTTGTGGCAGTATGGGATTTTTATTTATTTGCTTATAGCCTGTCTCCATTACTTTAAATACCATAAAAGCAGACATCTCATCTGTCTTATTTATTCCTCTATACCTAGTGCATGGAACAATATAAAGCATGTATTACAAACTCAACAAATATTTGGTGAATGAATCAATAAGTGAAATAAACCAATATTGAATGAAGTAAATCTTCTCCTTGGCAATCATACTTTTCATAAATATGAAGACATTGTCACACTGTCATTCTTATCAAAAGTAAGGGAGAGGGAAATGAGCATTTTGTGATTGTTTAAACATTGCAATCAACACTTATTGAACATCTACTACTTCTTACATGAAGATAAATAGACATAGTCCCTCCTCTCAGAGTGTAGATTTAGATGGGGTTGCAAATATGCAAACAAGTAAGTGTCATAATATTGATCTTTGGTAATTATAAAATTTACATCTTCAGTTTTAAGTATTCAGAAGTGATCTCAGAGTAGTTATATATAGTAAATATATTTTTGCCTAAGCATGCATGCATTTAAATCACCCATGCTGCAAGGCTTGAGTAGAGAGCTAGTCAGTGATTTTAGATTAGTGTTCACCATCTGCACATCCACATGGCTTGTGTTCTGTCTCATTCTTAGATAAACATTTTTTGGGAAAAATGATTTGATGCTGTGGCATCATGAATTCAGGAATTTCCAAATATTTGTTTGGATTTCCAAAAAGATGTCTTCTCTATCTCTTCAGTAGAATTCTCAGAGTCTACTATGATATATATGTACTAAAATACAGGAATATACAAGAAACTGGGATAGCAGAGAGGATGGGATGATAAACTGTGGCTAGTAAAGGGTGAGAGAAAGGAGGGCAAGAAGCCAGGAGATCCTTTGCTGAGAAGTTGTATGACATGAGTATTGAAGATTAACAGATCAAATAGGAAATTGTTAGGTAATTAAGGTAGGTATGATGGTGCAAGAAGAAGAAATAGCATGTATAAAATACCAGAAATATGAAATTATTTGGGGAATTTAGTAAACAAGAAGGCGGGCAGTGTTTTAAGAGAAACAATTATAAAGGCAGGAGGAGCATCAGATGAAATGGGACATTTACGAGGAGCCAGGCCATTAGGCATTATGACTTCCTTTCACAGGGATCTCTGGATATTATTAGTGAGAAGCTGGGAGCCATTGGGAGATTCTAATTTGGGAGAAACCTGTTCAGATGAATGTCGTAGAATGTTTTAGAAAGAACCATTTAGTAGCTGTGTATTGGAAGTTTGAAGGGGAAATTGGCTGGAGTCAGGTGGAGAAATTAGATTAGTGTGATTGGCCAGGTAAGAGGAGGAAAATCCCTGCTAAAGTAGAAACAGTAGGAATGGAGAAAAGAGCAAAATATGAGAGACATTTAGGAGGCAAAATTGGCCAGATACTTCCTAAGCGATTTTACTGTACAAAGTCTAGTTTCTGAATATAAGTTGTTTTTCCTTTTATTTTTAAGAAACCTGTGATTTTTTTCCATAAATGTATATATCCCTTTTCACTGAATTCTTTTTAAATGACTTGAGCAAAGGAGTCCTTGAAAAACGTGACCTGAGTACTGTGTTTAGTAGATTGAAAATTCTTCAGGGGCATAAGAAATTAAGAATGTGGTTTTCTTCCAAGATCAAGAGACTAAGGTCATCTAATAGAGAAGTTCATGTCATCCATTGCATGTTCTCATCTTGCAGATGTGGAAAAATGCCAGTGGCTGGCTTCTGTTTGCAGATTCAGTGAGCCTGCTTCAGAGGACTCTGAGCCAGGAAACTTTCAAGATGGGCTGCGTCCCACAAGACAGCTCTTGAATTTGGACAGCTCTTGAATCTGGTCTCATGTTGTCAGGATGACTTGGCTCACCACAACGTGGATGTCCTTCTTTGCAGCTTCCTTCTTTCTTCAGACCTTACACAGGCCCTGCTTTGGGAATGGCCCTTGTCCTAACAGATTTGCGTTGATATCAAGGACTCCTTTTTTTCACACTTTACCTTATACTTCAACACTTGACTTCTCGTGCATCTCTTGCTTCCTAGTTTTGTTCCGCCATTTTGTTCTGACCAACAATCCCAACCTGTTGGCTCTAAAATTTCACACTCTCCACTTGGCTTCAGGTCCTTGGTTTTACCCCGATTATGAATCTTTTAAATATTCATGTTTCAAAATTATTCATCCAGCTCTTTTTGTTTCCCACGCCACATACTCTTTGGTAAGTCTGCCACAGCCAGAACATCTAGAACCACCTCAAAGCTGGTATCTCTCAGTTCAGATTTAACTCTTTCATTCAAAATTATTTCACAATCTGCCACCACCTTTATCTCACCCAAAGGAAACTTGTTAATTTTCCTTTAGTCCTTATTCCAATCCATGACACCAACCCACTAAGCCAGGTTTGGGACACCCTTCTTTGTAATGCTATCTCTTATCTTTAATATCCAGTCGGTCACCAAGTCTTATCAATTTTTCTCCTACATGTGTCTCTAATCAGTCTCCTTCTTTCCACTACCATTACCACTTAAATGTCACTAAAAACTTTTAGTCTGTAGTGTTTCCTGCCCGCCCCCCCTAAGGTCATTCTCCATCCTGTAGCCCATATTAATACTCTAAAACAGAAATACAATCTGTCAATGTACTACTTAATTTTTGCTTGCTTACCCAATATATATACACTTATTGATCTGTTTTTCTGTGGTTTTTGTTTTTGGTTTTGTTTTGTTTTGTTTTGTTTTGTTTTGTTTTGTTTTGAGATGGAGTTTTGCTTTTGTCGCCCAGGCTGGAGTGCAATGGTCTGGTCTCGGCTCACTGCACCCTCCGCCTCCCAGGTTCAAGCGATTCTCCTGCCTCAGCCCCCTGAGTAGCTGGGATTGCAGGTGCCCGCCACCATGACTGGCTAATTTTTGTATTTTTAGTAGAGACAAGGTTTCACCATGTCAGTCAGGCTGTCTCAAACTCCTGACCTCAGGCAGTCTGCCTACTTCAGCCTCCCAAATTGCTGGTATTACAGGCGTGAACCACCACGCCCAGCCTGATCTGCTTTTTATATGTCAGGCACTGTGGGAGAATGCAGTGTTATCACAATAAATAAAATATACTTAGTCAATCTTATACTCTTGATGCATTTCAGAATCCGTTAAAAGCCCTTACAGTTCATAAAATCCTAGTCTGTTCCAGCCTACCAACTGAAAAATGGGGTATTGCAATGGGTAAGAACTACTTTTCCTCGTCCTCTCCTTTTCCCCAGAGTACTGCACAGACTATGGATGGGTATATAAAAGGAGGAAAAAAAAAGATCTGCAGTAAGAAACTAGGGTCCACTCCTGTCATTTTAGTAGTCACTGGAGAGTCAAGCATTTAATTAAACATGCAAATGCCTGTCACTGACTACTTTTAAGCTCATAATTTACCATTTTAAACATTTGGCTCAAAGTACTCTGAAATATTACTAACCTCTATCAATGGGAACAAATGCTTTATTAATATTGTGATAAAAAGTAATTACATATTAAAATATTACTGTATACTATACATGATATTCTACCATGGCTTCATTTTTGTTTTGATAATACCTTTACCTGATTAAATTAACTTTTAAAAATATATTTTTAAATTGAACTATCTGGTATAATTCTGATAATTCTAGAATATGTATACTCTCCTAAATATACATCATGAAAATAAATATCATAGTTAGAATCTTAGCCAATAAGAATTTATGTCAATAAGAAGATACATAGAAGTACCATAAATATCTGAGTTGTTCTCTACCAAAATAAAGGATTTCTTAAATAATTCAATCTGCAATCCTAATTATTTCTGCACAGTGTAATTAAATTTCTATTGTGAAAATTAATATTCTTTTTTTTTTTTTTGAAAGGGAGTCTCGCTCTGTCGCCCAGGCTGGAGTGCAGTGGCGCAATCTCAGCTCACTGCAAGCTCCGCCTCCCGGGTTCACGCCATTCTCCTGCCTCAGCCTCTCCGAGTAGCTGGGACTACAGGCGCCCACCACCACGCCCGGCTAATTTTTTTTTTTTGTATTTTTAGTAGAGACGGGGTTTCATCGTGGTCTCGATCTCCTGACCTCGTGATCCGCCCACCTCGGCCTCCCAAAGTATTCTTAAAAAGTAATAACATTGATTGTTGGAGGCTTTTTAATAAACATTATCTGCATAAGCTGTCTGTATACTTGGAGATATGCTTATCTGAGTAGGAGAATAAGATTTGGTGGTAAAGCTAATCTAGTAAATGAAATCAAGTGAGATAATAGATGCGAGGGGCTTGATACAGAGTGTTGTGCACTCTAAGTGCTCAATAAAATGCCAGAGATTATGAGGATAGTTATGCTCACATCAGTAATGTCAGGTTATCATGTTTTCCTCATTTTACACATAGAGATATGAAAGCTGCGAGAGTAACAATGACTCACTCATAAGGGCAGGCAGATAATATATTACATAACCAGGAGTGAAACACTGATTTTTCAAATAGGCTTAAATCCAAGACTCTTAAACCATGATTTGAGCAAGGAGTTCTCAGAATTTGAAGAATAAAAAGCCTTGATTACACAGTGTGGTTGGAATAAGCACTCAAGAGCAAGAGAGCCACAGCTTCCTCCTGTGCAAACAGGATAAAGGCACTTAAGGGCAGGTGACCAGAGAGAGTGAGTTAGGGCAGGAGGGAAGGATAGGGTGATTAGATTCAGAGATTGGAGCCAATTTTTGTGGATCTAGCTATGTGACAGTATGAAAAATGAACCCAGGTCAACAAAAGTTCCTTACTGGGTTCTTGTACTCTTCTTCCTTTTAACTTGAGAAGTAGAAGGGTCTGATAAATTGAGTCTGATGAATAAACTCTTGTGTTGGCCAATTCTGCCTGCCATATGCCCTTAGACTGCTTGCGGGGCTGAGGCCCACAGTAGCTGTCCTGGCCTTTTGCTGTGTTCCTGGTTCCTGGTGTACATCTCTGAAAGGGCTCAGGCCACCCTTAGATAATTCCACAGGGCAGGTGCCCTGGCTTGGATACACTCACTTGACCCAAGTTAGCTTGTTCTGTTTATTCATGTCGTTGTTTATAACTTGGTAGAAAAAGCAAACTGAAAATGAATGGAGGAATACCTTAAGCAAGTTTCTATCAAATTATTATTTACTTAAATTCATTTTTTAAGAAACTCCCTTTAGGAGGCGAAACAGTTGAAGAAAACAAAATACATTTCAAATATCTAATTCAAAAAGCATATTACTTTATGTTCAAAGATGTTTTAAGAAGTGGTTTAAATTCATATTTTTACTTTTTTTTTTTTTTTGAGATGGAGTTTCGCTCTTCTTGCCCAGGCTGGAAGTGCAGTAGCGTGATCTTGACTCACTGCTTCCTCCACCTCCCGGATTCAAGTGATTCTCCTGCCTCAGCCTCCAAAGTAGCTGGGACTACAGGCATGCACTACCATGCGCAGCTAATTATTGTATTTTTAATAGAGACAGGGCTTTGCCATGTTGGCCAGGCTGGTCTTGAACTCAACCTCAGGTGATCTGTCCTCCTGGGCCTCCGAAAGTGATGGGATTACAGGCATGAGCCACTGAGCCTGGCCATTTTTTACTTAAATATTGAGTCACTGCTATGTACCAGGAAGGTTCTGGTGGGTGCTTGGAATATTACAGTAAGACAAATGTTGTTATATCTTTGTTTTCCCAGAGCTCAGTACTAAGCAAAGGAGACAGGTAATGGAAACAAAACAAAACGAAACAATCAAAATAAAGTGTAGGAAATGTTAGGAGAGAAGAATCGTGAATATAGTTCATACCAGGGATTCCTAAGTTCCTGATGAAAGGCTTCCCAGAGTAAGTGACTTCTAAGCTGTGGTCTGAAAAGTGAGAAACTATCCAGCTAGATGAAGGGTTGAGAAAACCGGAGGAAACAACTTAGACACAGACATGGAGCAGGGATGATGGCTAAGCTGGGCCTCTGTGGTGATGGGAATTTCTCAAGAGAAGTGTTGGGGCACAGTCAGAGGAAACAATAATAAAGGATCAGGGGAGACAAACAGCTTGCTGTGTTTTAAGATATGCAGTTGACTTTGTATCATAATAAAATATATCAAAATATTTTAATAGTCCTATAAAATTACACATATGTAAACATATAAATAATAGTGATAAATTCATTTGCTATTGAAGATATTGCTTTGGTTAAAACTACGTATTTCTTATTCTGAATTTCATGTGTCTGGGGGAATGGGGTCAAAACAAAACAAACCAGTGCTAACCATTCTGGTTCTGTATGCAAAGGGATTCCTTAAAATTGACATTGTGTGCAAAACACACACACACACACACACACACACACACACATGCACAGAGAATTGGTCTTTGATGACTATTTTGTGTAAGTTCTTCATTTAGCAGGTGCCCTTTCTCAAAAAGAAAATTTCCTATTATTTTTTTTCTTTTGTTTGCTTGAATGGGATTGATGACTGGCTGATCATAAATAAATACTAACAAGCCTTTTATTTCAAACTTCAGAGCTTTTTTCTCAAAGCCCGGGTTAAAAGAAGAGCCCCAGTTAAATCAGATGACATATTCTAGTCCATAGACTCACTGGTTCATGGTTCTATTATTCTTTTATTTTGTGCTAATGGCATTATCAAAATAAATAAAAACATCACATCTGTACTGAAACACTAAAAGAAAAATCTTGAGTTTTGAGTAGTGATTTTAGACCCCACTACCAAGATTTTTTTTCTTTTTGCAGCCATTAACTAGTTTTTTAAAAATAGCTAAATTTGGGAGGATCTCAACATACAATTTTATAAAGTCTAGTCTGAGATTACTTTATCAGTTATTGGAATAATCTGACAAGCAGAAGTAGTACTAGGTATAAAGCATTGATTCAAGATTTCTTGTTTAAATGGTGCTTCTCATTCTTTGTTTGCAAATCTTGAGGAATACAAAGATGAATGAGCATCCAATCACTTCAGTGTCAAAAATATCATGCTGCAAGTATTTAGAAGAGGGAGAGAGGAACATTTGTGCCTGGCATAGCATCTCCTTTCATTTTCATTTATTCTTCTGCTTATTAATTCACTTATTCATTCAGTCAACAAGCATTTAAAGATTGCCTACTAAATACAAAATCCACTGGTGGGTGTTGATGATGCAGCAATGATTTGGCACTGAAAAGAAACTTAAGGTAATTGTTCTCAAAATTTGAGAAATCTATGAACTTCTTTGAAAAGGTGATAGATACTATGGATGCAACATAGGCACATCTATGCTCATAACTTCAGTGAGGCTGAGGAGGATGCCTTGAAGCCCACCATTGGATTCCTTGGGACTTATGAATTTTGCTTAGCAATTTCTTAATTTCCAGTTTTGTTTATTGTTTGAATTTTGCCACCCAATCCAAAGTTTTTATCCTTAATATAAGGTTGATTTCGTTTTCATAATTAACCCCTAAAAGTAATATTGGGTCAAATCTTAAAGACACTTCTCCAGTTGAGAGACCTACTGCTGACATTAAAGAGTCAACCTGCTCAGTAAAATGACCATGAGCGCCATCTAATGCCCAAACAGAATAAATGTTGGTAACATTAATACACAGAGGATTAGAGTATGGGGTATATATACAAAGGAATTAACTTTGTTATTGGTTGGTTGACTAATTTCTAACACTTGTTAATTATTTTTTGATATTACCATTTTCAATTATTTTATTTCACATAACAGTCCCTTACTGTCTGAATTTGAAGATAAGAAACATTTTTAACAATAAGAAACATTTTGTTGGCCAGGCGCGGTGGCTCATGCCTGCAATCCCAGCACTTTGGGAGGCCGAGGCAGGCAGATCACCTGAGGCCGGGAGTTCGAGAGTAGCCTGGGCAACATGGCAAAACCCCGTCTCTACTAAAGATACAAAAATTAGCCGGGCGTGGTGGCGCATGCCTGTAGTCCCAGCTACTCGGGAGATTGAGGCAGGAGAATTGCTTGAACCTGGGAGGTGGAGGCTGCAGTGAGCCAAGATGGCGCCACTGCACTCCAGCCTGGGTGACAGAGACTCCATCTCAAAAAAAAAAAAAAAAAAAAGAAACATTTTGCAAATATGTCCTTTTTATTGGTGGAGAAGCATATGACTTACATTTTTAAATAAATTTTTGATTTTAGAATATTTTTCGTTTTTCAGAATAATTTGCAAAGATAGTCCATAGAATACCCAAGTATCTCACATCCAGTTTCACCCAAAACTAATATGGTACCATTGTTACAATTAACAAACCGGTATCAATACATTAATATTAGCTAAAGTCTATAATTTATTCATATTTTCTTAATTTTTCCCTAATGTTCTTTTATGTTTCAAGGTCCCATCTAGGACACCACATTACATTTGGTAGTCATACCTCCTTAGGCTTAGTTATGACAGTTTGATTTACATTTGATATTGTATGTCTTTGAATTTTATTTTAGCTTTCTGTTATTTTTCAAAATCTTAAAACAATTTAACTTTTCAGAAAACACTTTCCCTTGTTCTGTTCCCTTGATAACACTGCATGACTATTTAATCAGTTTTATAGGGGTTTGTATAAACATAAATTATCATTATGCATTGTTCAGCTCTAATAATGAAAAAAAGGGTTAAGAAAGAGGATTATCAAAATGTTTAACTTGCCAAGATTGCCAATATAATATAATAAATAAATGATGGGTCAGATTCTAAAGCCGATGACGCCTTCCAAAAAGCTAACACGTCTTTCGGCATGCATGAGCTTAAAATGCCCTCCACCCCAGCACCATGCTGCTGCCAGGGCTTCTGGAATGACCAATGCCCAAGACAAAGTCGTTTCCCTTTGGAGTCCCATTGCCCCCCACAAGCACATTTTATTTTATATAAAAAGTTTATATAAAATGCTTTATAAATGAGCCTGGGTTGCCACCCAGACTGTTTTGTGTTTGCCACGAAAACAGATGTGCTGAGGTCTCAAGAAAACTTCTGTCTTACACCAACTGGAATGCATTAAGTCTGAGGAGGGTTCACAGTTCTGTCCTAGTTGCTAATATTTTAATTAAACATATATTTTTGTGGCCTTTAAAAGCCATCAGGAGATATAAAGGAATATTTTGTTGATAACTTCAGTGTCCTGGGAGCAAAATGGAATATTGTGTTTCCTAATTGAAGAAGTAGTATGTATGTGTATATGGATGTGAAGGAATTTATAGAATGCTGGCGAAAATGATTTCCTGGGCAAAGAGTAGAGATATATAAATTACTTGGATCCTGCAGTATTGATTATTTATGAATATATCTGTAAAACATTAAGTGATTTTTGTACACTCATAGATTTCAACCTTGGATGCACATTAGAAACCCTAGGGAGGGTTAAAAATCCCAGTACCCAATCTTCATTCCAAACCAGCTAAATCTTACTCTCCAGTAATCAAATTCAAAGCAGCAATTTTAAAGCTCCCCAGTTGATTCCAGTGTGTAGCCAAGAGTTCTAAATTGTAACTCAGGGGGGTTTAATATTGTTCCTGTACTTTTATTCTGCAGCATAAACTTAGCTATGCTATTTATCCTTATTTTTAAAAGAAGGTAGGGCTTACAAAAGATGATAAGCATTATTATGTTTAACAGTCAAACTCATTATTAAAATTCCTTTTTTTCTTATACTTCTGTCAAATGCATTGTTTTTTCTCTGAGTAATTTAGATGAATGAATTAATAATTGATAAACACACATGTAATACTATGAGGATCCTTTCCTAAATCCTTTTATCTATTTTCAAAGGATTTTATTTCTATATATTTAAAGTTTTTTAAATCATTTTTTAATTTATGCTTCTATGAAATTTTTTTCTTCCTAGAAATTTTGTTCTGGATTATCTGTTAAGAGCTGCATTTTGACAGAAAATGATTTTCCTTATTAACTGAGTGAATCGATAAGTAGGTAGGAATATTTTCCAGTGGTAGTCTCAAGATAGAAACTTCTAAGAGCTTTGAAGTTTTAGCAATTAACAGACTTTGTTAAAAATGGAGCCACTAACAAGAATATTAATAAAAGGTAGATTTCAATCTGGGCAATTATACAATAAAGACGTCTTTATTACTAACTAAACTATCACAGAATGATTTGATTAATGCTATAAATGTGATTAGTATAATAAATGTATCCTTAGTGCCATTGGTTAGATAGCCAAAGACTGGATGTCAGAGAAAGGTTTCCAATTCTTTTCTACATATGAGAATCAAAATCGAATTATAGAAAAAGGTCACAATTGTTTTCTTGAATTCCTTAAATATGTTTTTCATCCTCGAATTCTGCTATTACTCTTCATTATAGTGGTCAGTTTGTGTGTGCTTCAAGTATGTCACTATGTTGTTAAATATGTCAACTGTCTACATTTCTAACACAAAATGATCTTCTTTTTCAACAGCTAAGTTATATGCTGGTTATTTCTAAGTACATGCATATTCAATCTAAGTATCTCAGTTGACTTAAATCAGTTTCTTACTTTGAGAAGATTTTTAAGACTTTTTTTGCACAGAGGTAAATTTCAGATTCAGCTTATAGGCCTTAATAATAACACTCCTACAAACTGAGTCAAATTTAAATATCAGGTATCGAATATATTTAAATAAAAACATACACATTAATGAGTGCCCTGTGAGAAAGTGGTGGTGAATTTGAGCCATATTGCTATATCCCCACAGCAATATCTGACATTTTATTCAGTGCCGTCAGCTATATGATTCTAGACATGCCCTCCTAATCAGTGGTTTATAGGGTTTTATCCTTCCTCATCAGAAAATGTAAACAAGATTACAAACCCACTTTCTTCCCCAACTGCAAAATATTAATTATTTAAAATTTTACCGTGTTTTATTTTATACAAGTGATAATTGTTCATATTGTATGGTCTGAAATTACCAGTGATGAGAATAATTATTTGGTCAAATACTTTCTGTAAAGTTAAATTTATCTATGAATGGTGCTTCTGTAATGTTTACAGTAAGCACAGTAAAATATTTTGCCTAAAGTGCTATTTATTTGTCCTAGTGTATTACTTGATGTGACATTCTGACACCATCAGACTGGAGGCTGAGTCCTCTGATAAAAAGAAAAATGCCACATAGCCACAGAGATTATTTCACCCTGTTTCCTTGCACATCTGGAAAATAAGCAGAAATTTTAAAAGCTACTAGAGTGAGCTTGATTGTTTTCTTCCTAAGAATCTTGAGCTTTCAACATTTGAATTTAAAATATTAATTGATTTTGTCAGAAAAATATTGATTATTAAGAAAAGAACGAGACAAAAATGTAAAAAGAAATTTTACTTACCTAATTTTATTAGTTAAAGGAGTATTTAATAAAACTTTATGATACATTTTAACTAATTCTGGTGAAAGGATTAAATATTTGTTTCGCCCTTACCTCACAACGTACACAATGATTTTAAGCTCCTTTCTGTTAAAGCAGTTAAAGACTTTTCCAAAGTCTAAAATCTTAATCACATAAATCTAAAAGCAATACTTAAATGCAAACATGAGTGAAGAGCTTACTGGCTTTTTCTACTAAAAGACTTTCTTCTTTTTCTGTTATAGACCTATTTTAATTTGGACATTTTTCTTGCACAAATAAGACTGTTTCAATACAAATTTGTATTTATTAACTTGCTAGCTCATAATGTTAATCATGGTTTCAGTTTGACTTGCACATTCCAGAATAAATATATTTATTTAATTATAAATGGGTGTGTGGCATTGTCCTTGACACCATGAGAAATATAATGGCTATCAGGAAGTGTGGGAAAGGAACTTATATCTTTTTGAATGTCTACTATGGGCCTGTTGTTTCTCTCAGTTGATTCTGCTAACAGCCCACCTAAGAAGGTATTAATCATGCCAAGAAGGTATTATCATTATTATCTTAGGAATAAAAACTTCACAGAGGTAGCTGATATGCCTAAAATTCACACAGCTAGAGTATCTTTTAAGAGTCTTTCTTTTGCAAGCAACAAAATAAATAAGCTGGCATAAACAATTAAAGGAATCCACTGACTCAAATAACAGAAGCCCAGAAGTAGGACTAGCTCTCTAAGAGGCTAGATATAGCTGCAAAATTGATATTACCATGAACTTGGCATCTCTGTTGTTCTCTTTCATTTGCCTTCCCAGCACTGGCCTTATCCTCAGGCTCTACAAGGGGATCTGCTACAGCCCAAGTCCCCCTCACTCAGACAACTATGGTGTCAGATTGGCTCTAGCCGTTCACTGGAACGCTGTACCGTGTTCACAAATGTATCCTGCACCAGCTGGGGGAAAAGAGGATCTCTCCTTATAGCTCTCTTACAATTCCTGAGATTTACTCTTGTCTTTTCTTTTTTTTTTTTTTTTTTTTGAGACGGAGTCTGGCTCTGTCGCCCAGGCTGGAGTGCAGTGGCGCAATCTCGGCTCACTGCAAGCTCTGCCTCCCGGGTTCATGCCGTTCTCCTGCTTCAGCCTCCTGAGTAGCTGGGACTACAGTGCCCGCTACCACGCTCGGCTAATTTTTTTGCTAACCTCGGGGGACTGTCATACCCTTGCCAGTTTGGGTCTGTTCCTGGACCTGGGGGTGGAGTCAGTCCCACCAAACCTAGCTGAGAACGGGAGAAAGCGAATTGCCTAAAGAAAATCACAATGCTGTTGGCTGGAGAATTTCTACCACCATTAAGTAGATAGTAGAGCCAGGATTGGATATAAAGTCTCTACTCTGTCAGTTATGCAGCAGAACTAACATAACTTCTTCCTTCTGTTTACAACTGGCCTAGTGGTTAGAGGCCAGGGACAGTAATCATCCTATAATGCACAATGCAGGCCACCCACGAAAAGGCATTATCCAACCCAGAATGTCAATAGTGCCAACATTGGGAAACCCTGTGCTGTATGATCTGCTGTGGGGCGTATTCCCTCAGCCTTACAAACCGCCTCCCTCCCCTTTTCTTTAAGCAGCGGCTACCTTGAGGGGCCTCCTTTCAGTTTCAAAAATGTTCCAAAGCTCTTCAGGCTTTAGGATCTCTGAACATTATTTTCACTGTACCTGGATGTTCTCCTCCCACCCCTCTGACTACAGCTGCATCATTCTTTCCAAACCTAGCCAAAGGTGGGGAAGCATTGAGCTCAAAGAGTATTTTATCGAGAAAGACTACTGATTCTCCAGATTTGGTCAGCCCCACCCACCTGTCAGTAGTGCCCTGCCCTCTTTTATACTTTAACTTTGTAGCAATGATCATAATTTCAATTAGCTATTGTATCTTTTACTGCAAATGAAAGCTCTAAAACAACAAATGAAGACATTTCTGTTTATACTCTGAGCACTTAGAATGGAGTCTGTGATTAAGGTTGGATGTATTTTAGATGAGGCAATCAATATGAGTAAAAGCTCACAGGCTTGAATGCATCAAGCATTTTAGGGAGTGTGCTGAGTAGACCAGTCAGGAAATATTTAGTGTAGAAAAGCATGAACAATAAGATGGAGAAGGGATGGAAGGTTTCTGGTGTTGGATTTAATAAATGTGTAACTAGTATTTTCTGAGTTTCAATTGGAATATGCTAACTCTTCTGTGTAGAGGAAGTAGGTAAAACCAGATCAAATCTGATTTTGTTTGTTTTATCTGATTAAGTCTGATGGGCCCAGGAGAAACAGCCTGAGGCATCACTTCAATTTGGGCATTTTTTATAATGCGCTGAACTCGAAGCCAAGTGAACTACGATCTAGAGCTGACCCTAACACTAACGTAATGTTTTCATTGTGCTCTTTTGAGCTTCAGCCTATTTGTAAAATGAGGGAGCTGGACTAAAGGATCTGTGCTGCCCTCCTAACCCAACACTCCTTTACTAAGCTAAAAGAGAGTTTTGGCTTGCTGAGATAGAACTGTACAAGCATTCTACTTTTAAAAGTTGCAGGAGGAATTTTTTTTAATGTAGTTGTTTGTGAACCTGGTAACAAAGAAGCAGAATATTGTGAGAATAACTGAATCTTTTGATAATTGGGGACTTTAACATGTCCCAGAGTTTTGCATTATTTTATACATTGAATATATAAAAGATTGGGTGATAGATAGCCTAACCTCACGATATATCCGTAAGTTTTTGTGTTTTTCAATAAATCTGTAGGACAAATTTTTTTTTCCATGAACACTCTCTTAAAATAAAGTCTAGTATACTTTGTCAAATCTTTGATCAGATGAAAGCATTTATATTTTTGTTTATCCTCATTTACCAAGATTAATAGGTTGCTAGAAGTCTACTGAGTACAGAGTTTCTCAGTCTTGGCACTATTGATATTTGGGGCTGGAAAATTCTTTTCCAGGGCTGGGGAGCTGTTATAGGAATTTCTAACTCTACCAGATAGCTGCCAGTAGCACCTCTCCCTCCCAGTTGTGAAAACCAAAAATGCTACCAGACATTGCCAAATGTCCACTGAAGGGCTCAGATGACCTCAGGTGAGAACCATTGGTTTAGTGCAAAGTAATCCCCTTTAACTAGAGCATACTGGCCAGATAGATGCAAATGCTACTGCTTGGTTAACCCATTTAAACAAAGTTAAATCTTGCCCAAATGAATGTAAAGCACTCATTGATAATTAAATGTATCTCACTGTTTGTCTTAGTGCTAGATACTCTTGGCACATTCTGAATGAGGCAATCAGTGACTTCCTTATATAGGCAACAATTCCTGGGAAATCTCAATAAATTGTCAGAAGAAATGCAAAAGAAAACAGTCTGCTGATTCAGCTTGTAAGTTTCCAGTGGTATTGCCTTACTTCCCAAACTAAATAATTCTCTGAGTCCTGTTCCATGACAGGATAGTGACAGTGGGTCAGTGCTGTTTATGTGGTTGTTGATACTCTTGTGCCTCTTTTAGATAGTTTTCTAAGAGACAAGATTTTTTTTTTTTTAATTTAATGACTATTCCTCTCTATGACCCTCTGCCCCCTCAAGGATATCAGAGTTTTTGTCTTCAGCATTTTTCAGGTTATAATAAATTAAAATTCTAAAAATTAGGCTGAAAAGAAAGCCTCAGGTCTTTTGAAAGGAGGCAGAAATAGAACTAGGTAAGCCTTTCAAATAGTTGGTATGGTGTATGGAGTCTTTTTTTTTTTTTTTTTTTAAGAGAAGGAAGAGAAAAAAAGAGTGTAAAATGTGTCAATGTAATACTTCTGCTCTCCTCCTGCTTGAAAAGATCGCTGTAGTAATTAGAATCTCAAACTGACAGTCTTAGCTTCTAAAGTTTGGGTGTACTTCTAGCAAACATGCATTGCACAAGATAACAATATAAATTGGCCTTCTGAAAGTAAACAAACCCAAAGAAATATACTAATACTGGGCTGGATGCGGTGGCTCACGCCTGTAATCCCAGCACTTTGGGAGGCCGAGGAGGGCGGATCACGAGGTCAGGAGATTGAGAACATCCTGGCTAACACGGTGAAACCCCGTCTCTACTGAAAGTACAAAAAATTAGCCGGGCATGGTGGCGGGCACCTGTAGTCCCAGCTACTCGGGAGGCTGAGGCAGGAGAATGGCGTGAACCCGGGAAACGGAGCTTGCAGTGAGCCGAGATCGCGCCACTGCACTCCAGCCTGGGCGACAGGGTGAGACTCTATCTCAAAAAAAAAAAAGAAACATACTAATATTGCAGTGTGCTTCGCTGATTTTAGAGAAAGGTGCTTTACACCTAGTTTGTTTAAGAGGAATACTGCTACTCAGCATGTTTTGCTTTAAGTCCAAATAGAGAATCCCTCATCAGAAACAGCCTTTTTTCAAATAGTTTACTTTTAAAAAAAAAGTAAGTCTCACTTCTGCTTCCAGCCAATATGGAGTACAGTGACTAGATTTACTGTCTCATCTTAAAAAAAACTTTTAAAAATCAGGACAATATACAAAAGAACAGTTTTCATGATAGTGGACATTAGACAATGGAAGACAGTGATTCTTGAGAGATAAGAAACAAATTAAATGAGCCCTATGATTGTCCTAGCTAAATGCCTTGAGAGGCATCCAGGCTGTGGCTCAGGGAGGGGCAAACCAGGAGATACCCAACAAACTTCTTGAGTTGAAGAGATGGAGCTGAGAGTCTTGGGAGAACCAAGGAGGCTAAAGGTCATAGAGTATCAGAGAAGTGAGAGTTGCAAAAAGACCCTCTGACATCTTCCAAGGATCCTCATTATGTATTCTGCAGGGTAATGATTAGTGCACATATGTGAAGAAACTACCTGAGCCCTGGTGTGAGGGAGATACCCAAAAGATTAGATGGAAAAGCACCTAGCACTTATACAGGACTTGGAAAACAATGCCTGTTTCCATCAGGCAGAATGGAAAACCTCATAAATCAAGGACACTGAGGAGAGTACTCAAGGTTCTTGCCTTAGTAAGGGAGGGGAATTAGCCCTTCATGAAACACTGTTCCAGTCTTGCCTAACAAATCTTAAAAGCAAGATTTGAAAAGAACAGATTTTTTCCAAGTCATTAAACTGCATCCCAGAACAAAGCTCAATAATATTTATGAGATTATAAAACTATCCAGCACTCAAGAAGTCAAATTTATGATATCTGGCATCCAATCCAAAATTACTAGACATAAAGAAAATCTGAGACATGGGACTCATAATGAAGAGAAAAATTAATCCAAATGGATAGGTACAGAGCTGAAACAGATGTTAGAATTAGCAGAAAAGGGCATTAAAACAGTGATTTTTAACTGTATTCCATATTTTCAAAAGCTAAATTGATACCTGGAAGATTTTTAAAAATTCCAAATTGAACTTCTATAGAGGAAAATTACAATGTCTGAGATGAAAAATATGTTGAATGTGATTAATAATAAATTGGACATTGCAAAAGAAAATATTATAAATTTGAAGACATAGCAATAGAAATTATCCCAAATAAATGGAGAAAATTATTTTAAATGAATAGATCATCAGTGGACTTTGGAAGTAATTCAAGCTCCTAACATATGTGTAATTGGAATCTCTGAGAGGTAGAGGTAGACAGAAAAAAATATTCAAAGAAATAGAAAATTTCCAAATTTGATAAAAACTATAAACCCACAGATCCAAGAGCTCAACAAACCCAAAACACAAGAAAAAAACACCAAGGGAAATCGTAACTAAATTACCTAAAACTGATGATAAAAGAAAAACTTAAAAGCAACCAGAAGTAAAAGATATGTTATATATAGAAGAATTAAGATAAAGATGATAGCAGATTTTATATCTAAAATGATGCAAGATGAGAGCCAGTGGAGCAGCATCTGTAAACTACTGGGGGTAAAAAACTCTTTAAACCTAGAATTCTGTATGCAGTGAAAGTATCTTTAACATATGAAGACAAAATTAAGACTTTTAAACATAAAAAAGCAGAGGGAATTTATTAGCAGTGGGCCTACAGTATAAGAAATATTTAAGAAGTCCTGTAGGAAGAAGAAAAATGATACCAGATACAAATGGATCTACACAAAGAAATGAAGATCACTTTAAATGATAAATTTGCTATCTTTCCACATCCCATGAGTTGGAACATGAGGGTGCTCTGGATATGTGCCAAGACGTGGAGAAGGACGAATGAAAAGGACCAGTCCTTGAATTACTGAGGGGAACAGAGCAGCCTGGCAATCTGGATGACCCACCTAGGAACTATTATTGAGAGACAAATAAAAGTCTATGTTTTTAAAGTATCTATATTTTGCAGTTTTACTGATACTACCAACTGTTTCTTAATTAATACAATTATTTTTAAAGCTGTGAGGTTGTGTCTGCTACATCAAGATCTTTAATTTACTTGGAATTTTTTTCCACATAAAACAAAGTTGATCCAGAGCATTCTAATAAAAAGGACATCTTTTTCTCACTTATCTGAAATGCCAACTCTTTTATAAATCTAGCACCTACACATGCATGGCAGCCTTTCTGGGTTAAATACTCCATTTGTCTATTTGTTTATATGATGCTATCTATGCACTAATTAGATATGTTTATGGTAGGGCAAATACTGTAACTTGTCATCTTTCTCGGATATATCTTGACTCTTTCTACCATACTGAATTTCCAAATAAATTTTAGAGTCAGTTTTTTAAAAGTAGGTGAAAAGATAATATCAGGGGATGCAGCTAGGTCACATTAGTTTCAACCTGTCTTTCTATGAGTTGATATATGCAGAAGTCTCCAGCCCCAAGACAAGGGTTGTTCTCAGACTGACTTTTATGCTTACAACCAGAGTGGCAAAGACAGCCTGGTGGTGAAGGGGTGATATTTGGCTACTTGGTAGGCATCTAGGGGTCAGGTTTCCCCCCTGCAAGGAACACTCCACATTCTCCTAGAACTAAGGATATCATCTCCCACTTGTTATCCATTAGCTTCAGTTATTTTGGTGTAGACTGTGTCAATATAACCCCATTACTGTTAATCATGTTTAATTATATATCAACTGTACATTGAGGGCTTTTTCAAGGCATGGACCAGACAGACTAATCAGAGAGTAAATACACAGCACTTAATTTACTCTTCAGAATTTTTAATCAATGCCTATTGACTGTCTCAAGGGTTGAAGTCTCTATTTTAACTCCATTGTAAAATGGAGTTAAATGGGGAATTCAGCCAATTTATTCAACATTTATCACTAATGTTGAATACCTGCTTTGCTCTAGGTACTATACTAAATGTCTAATATTCGGCAGTAAAGAAATATATATACTATAACTATATGTTATATACATGTATATAATATATATAACTATATCCTTCTCTGATGGGAAAATCCAACATTTAAACAAAATAAACAGAAATATAAATATTTAATTTATAATTATGTTTAATGCTATGAAAGGAACAAATAAGGTTTTATTTAATAATAACTGGAGGGAGAAAGTGGAGAAAAATATACTTTTCAAGTTAGACCATATTATGTACGATGAAATCTGATTTAACCTGTAACTTAACCAGATTTATGTAGCAAATTAAACATAAATTTTTTCGTATATTTAATCCATTCATTTGTGTATTCAAGAGCATTTATGTTCTTTGAGCCCTATAATGATCCAGCTATTAGGCTCACAAAAATGACCAGGACTCAGTTCCTGTCTTTGAGGAGCTCATAGTTTTTTTGGTTTTGTTTTTGTTTTTTTTAATTAGCAGTGCCTTTCATTAAAATAATTGCATACCAAATGGAAACAAATATGTTCCTTTTCCTCTTTTATTCTTCTTTAGATGAGGATAGGAATTCACTCGGGCTCCGTGCTGGCTGGAGTTGTTGGGGTGCGAATGCCACGTTATTGCCTGTTTGGAAATAATGTCACGCTGGCAAGCAAATTCGAGTCGGGAAGTCACCCTCGGCGCATCAATGTCAGCCCAACCACTTACCAGTAAGTGTTCTCTGGCCTCCTCCTTCCTGTCTTTGGCTGTTTTGGGCTGCTATGCTGTCATTTGTGAGACTCTGTTCTTTTTCTTGATCCTGTCATTCTCCAAGATACTATGAGTAGAACTGCCCAAACCCAAAGATAGATAGTAATTGTGACACAAACTTTTATTTGCACTCTGTGAGAGTGCATGAAAAATCTGGCATGACTGAGAGGTGAATATAGGTTTGTCATTTCTCACAGTCTCTGTCCTTCTTAAGTATACCTGTTTAAAATGCAGGAGTGCAAATGTTCTTAAGGATCTGCATTATAATAGAAATCTCAACATTTTCAAAATGTTTCTGTTTATAAGAATGAAAGAAATACGATAGAAAAGGTGGTTAGCACCAACATGGAACATGTATACATATGTAACAAACCTGCACATTGTGTACATGTACCCTAAAACTTAAAGTATAATAATAATAAAATAAAAAAAAGAAAAGGTGGTTGGACTGGTTTTTTTTTGAATAAATAAATAAATAAATAAATAAAGACTCTTTAAATTTATATATATATATATATAAATTATCCCTTACTCAAAATGCTTGGGACCACAAGTGTTTTATGGTTTGAAATTTTTTGAGTTTTGGAATATTTGTGCATTATATTACCTGGTGAGCATCCCAAATTTGAAAATCTGAAATCCAGTATGTTCTAAAGAGCATTTCCTTTGAGGATCATGGTGGTTCTCAAAAAGTTTCAGATTTTGGAGCATTTTGGACTTAGGGATTTTGAATGCTCTGCTATACCAGGTACAGAGTAAAACATTAAATTCTTTTTATCTTAAAGGTAATCTTTGACAACACTACACATTTTTGCCTCCTGAATTCATTCTTATTTTGTGTCTGGTAGAAATCTCCCCTATTAGATATTAAGCCCCATATATGGGCAGCGACTGTGTCTCTCACAGTCATAA
This sequence comes from Hylobates moloch, assembly GCF_009828535.3. Taxonomy (NCBI): domain Eukaryota; kingdom Metazoa; phylum Chordata; class Mammalia; order Primates; family Hylobatidae; genus Hylobates; species Hylobates moloch. The sequence continues at coordinate 79,228,009 of NW_026652286.1, read as the reverse complement.
TGATAAGTTTGGCTCATCATTATATCCCCAAACTTATAAAAATGTCTAGCGCATAATAAGCACTCTATAAATATTTACCAAATTAATGAATAAATACATTGATAAGATGGACATCTTCAAAATTAACAGCAAAGAAAAGCATGAAAATATCTTACTTTATCACACTTTGGCTTTATTCCGGGCATTGTTGTATACCTACTTAATTAATTTCATGTTTTAAGTAACTTAGAATCATACTGAAAAAAATGTAAAGTAGGAATAGTGGCCATTGATTTTTCTATTGACATGGTTACAAAAAACTCAAGCAGAAAATTTGAATATAAAGATAATAAAAGTTGACTATAATAATAAATAAAATAGTGATATTTTCAAACTTTTGATACCAAATTAGAGGGTAATTTGGTATCAGAAATTTCAGAGAGAGAATTTAAAGTTTTTAGATGAAAAACAGATACTTCCAGATTCTGCAAAATAGATGAGAAAGAAAACTGAAATTACAAATATATAATCAAGAGAAAGTTCACATTAAAAATACATTTTAAAGCTCTTGCTAAGCTCATTAAAGTAGTGAATACCTTGATTTTACTGTTTTTGAATAAAGACACACCTCTTACTAATTTTAAGGAGCCCAAGAGATTTTGAGAGCCTCACAGATAACTTCTGGACAAAGTTTCAGGATTCTGTCTAATCATTACTTATCTAAGAACTATCTGCTATTTTCAGGATGTTTATAAGAGGATTTACATCTTTTAAACTTCTCCCAATTTTCCCAACACAATTCTGGGCATATTACAGATGATCTGACAATAATTACCATAGCAAATTGAATTTTGTCAAATTCTCTAGTAGAGATCAGTGATTCTGATACTTTCTGCTCTATACGATGAAAAAAAGTTACTGAAGATCAGCTACCTCACTCATATGCTATTACATGGTTCCATTTATTCCCATCATGGTATTGATACTTATTTTCCATGTTTGTGTAACATAGTGTAAATTTATGTCTTCTGTGACCACTTCACTTAAAAAAAATTTTAAAAAGAAAGAAAGAAAGACGTGTAAAAGAATGGGCCCAACCTGTGTGAGGAGTTCATGCCCGGAGCTTAGACATCATAACAGTAGCTGGCCTTGTTTACATAGTGATAGATTAAAAAAAAAAACTCTGCCAGCCATACAAGTCTGTGCATTTTGGTGGTGACTCAGAGTTTTTGTAGTCTTTTTCACAGTTAGTTTATGATGATCCTTAGTGATTAACAAGGTCTGAGGAATGAAATCATTTCAACTACTGCATACACTGAAGCTTACTGTTGTGTTATTGTTCTGCACCTTCACCCCCAGGCCCCCCAAAATCAAACAGAGCCATAGATAGACATGTTGAGCTGACAGGTGGGTAGATTCTTAGAACAAATATAATTTATGAAGTAACACCCAGTATTAAGCTCATGAGAGTTTGAAATCTCTATTTTATCCCTGAATTACATTCTGTAGAATGTCCGACATTACCTGTTTATCTTGAAAACTGTATGATTATTATAAACTTTGGAAGTGGACTGTTTTGATATTATGATAAATTGAAATCATTTTTTGCATGGTTCATTCCAAATGCATTTGGTCTGAAATATTCAAATAATTGAATTTTAAAAATATTTTTATAACTATTGTGGAGTACTGAAGATAATATAATAGCCATGATCCCACCACAGTTAAACACTTTATATTTTGCTTCAGATATTTCTTAATAAAAATGAACAAAACATTTTCTTTGGAATTTTCTAAATCTTTCATTGTGACATCCTAATGAGTTTGGTTGTTTCAAAGTCCCGTGTTTTGTTTTGTTTTTTCTTTTTTTTTTGAGACAAGTCTCACTCTGTCGCCCAGCATGGAGTGCAGTGGCACAATCTCTGCTCACTGCAACCGCCATCTCCTGGGTTCAAGGGATTCTCCTGCCTTAGCCTCCCGAGTAGCTGGAACTACAGGCGCATGCCACCACGCCTGGCTAATTTTTTGTATTTTTAGTAGAGACGGGGTTTCATCTTTTTAGCCAGAATGGTCTCCATCTCCTGACCTTGTGATCCGCCTGCCTTGGCCTCCCAAAGTGCTGGGATTACAGGCCTGAGCCACCGTGCCCTGCCCATTCCCATGTTTTATATATTAACTTTCTACATATGTATCCATTAATAATATAATTTTACTTTAGATGTTTTATTTTCATAAATGGTATTTTACTGTATGACTGTTTCACTAAATTTGGTTTCTTTTAAACACAATTTAATACTTTTAAGATCTATCCATGTTGGAACATCTTTCTTTGGAAATTCCAAAGAAAGAATGGGTTTGGTAATTTGGTCAAAGGTGCATTTTGAGCTGTAACTAAGAGCTGAGATAGTAATCAGTTTATTCCTATGTGTTTTTATTAACAAAAGTCCCTTACTGATGACTGTCTAAATCATAGACAGCTCTAGCTCATCATTTTAATTGCTGTATGACATTCCAGTGTATGACTCCACCATATTTTAGTATTTCATACATATATTCCTCTGTTGATCAACACTTAGTATATTTTCTGTTTTTTAATTATCACAAAGTTTGTTCCTATGAACATTATTTACCTGACATTACAAAAAAGAAATTTTTATTAAGTTTTCCAAATTAGACGTTTTCATTTTTCTTCAATAAATGTGTTTATACACATTTTTGTTCCCATCATCCCAATGATGGGATAAGTTTTTTATGGGATATGGATTTTAAATAGTGCATGTAATATAGGCACTATTAATATATGCACTTTAAGTAGGACATATAATATATATCATATATACTAATATATTACTTTAAATATTGCATATAATATATATTTTAAAATAGTGCATATTATAAACAACTGTCTTAACATCATGCTGCTGATCTGTAAAACAGAAATAATTGCTTATATGAAGGATGGCTTTAGCAAATTTTGAAATAAATGATTTCTCTCAGCATAATTATTTTTTCTTGCTACAGTGCAAACTAAAAATGTGGAAAGACTTGAATTATTTTGGTATGAAATTTTTCTTAATCTTTAAGCATTTTTGCTTTTCTCATTTTACAATTGATCTACTTCCAGATGTTTTAGAATGCCTATTTTTAATTGACTGTGAAAGGCTTCTTTCTGTTAAAACCAAATTTCTTCCTAACCACTGATACCTGAACAGCTCATTGTATGAGGGGAGGTACAGTCGAGCAGATTAGGCAGTGGTGAAGTACATGAGCTCAGAATCAAAGTGCCTAAGGTAGAATCCAGGCTCTAAAGTTCACTGTCTACATGAACTTTAGTGACTTCATTTCTTTGGACCAAGTTATCTCATCTTTAAAATGGGTACATGTTTATGAAGATTATTGTTGGCATTTAATGTGATATTTTTAAAGCTCCTTATACTTGGAACATAGTAGACATTCATTTACTGCTTCGTCCTGTTCTTTCCATGGAGGAAGAAACCATCTTATTCCTGCACTTGAATCTCATAATTTATAAATTTAGCCATGATGAATGATGTGTGCTAGTAGGATTACAGACCTCATCTGGAAATCCCAGAGAAAGAATGGGTTTGGTAATTTGGTCAAAGGTGCATTTTGAGCTGTAACTAAGAGCTGAGATAGTAATCAGTTTATTCCTATGTGTTTTTATTAACAAAAGTCCCTTACTGATGAGTGTCTAAATCATAGTCATATGATTAAAAATTGGCTGTGTACATGGAAAATTCCCAAATCATGTGATTAATTGAATTATGTACCTCTGCTTAAATGTGGGAATCATATATGTATATCTATATATATATGATTACTAAGTAATCATTACTTAATAAGTAATCATATATATGTAAGTATGTAATCGTATATATAGTATGTAATTAATTAGTAAGTAATCATATATATGTGATTGCTTACTAATTAGATTAATTACTTACTGTTGGCTTCAACAACACAAACATTATTTTATAGTTCTGGAGGGCACAAGTCTGACACAGGTCTCACTTAGCTAAAGTCAGCATGGGCATCATGAGGCCTTCATTCTTTGCTGAAAGTTCTAGGTGATAACATGCTTTCTTGCCTTTTCCAGCTTTGAGGCCACTCTCATTCCTCTGTTCAGAACCTTCTTCTTCCATCATCAAAGCCAATAATAGTTCATCTTTCTAATTCTATTTCCATCATCATATATCTTTTACTGACTCTTCCTCCCTCTTCTACTTTTAAGGACTCTTGTGATTATGTCAGGCCCACTGGATAATCCATGGTAATTTCTCTATTTTAATGTCATCTGATTCTCAATCTTAATTCCATCTGCACCCTTAATTCATCATTGCCATGTGTATTAGTCAGGGTTCTCTAGAGGGACAGAACTAATAGGATAGATGTATGTATAAAGGGGAGTTTATTAAGGAGTATTGACTCACAGGATCAAAAGGTGAAGTCCTACAATAGGATGTCTGCAACTGAGCAGCAAGGAAACAGTCCAAGTCCCAAAGCTGAAGAACTTGGAGTCCAATGTTCAAGGGCAGGAAGCATTCAGCATGAGAGAAAGATGTAGGCCAGAAGACCAAACCAGTCTAATCTTTCCATGTTCTTCTGCCTGGTTTTATTCTGGCTGTGCTGGAATTGATTAGATTGTGTCCACCCAGCTTGAGGGTGGGTCCACCTTTCCCAGTCCACTGACTCAAATGTTAATCTCCTTTGGCAACACTCTCACAGACACACCCAAGAACAATACTTTGCATCCTTCACTTCAATCAAGTTGACACTCAATATTAAACATCACACCATGAGACCTAACATATTCACATTTTTCAGGGATTGGGATGTGGACATCTTGGGAGGTGGGGGTTATTCTTCCTACAACAAGGGAAAATTTAAATGCTAAAACCTGCCTGGAAATATAGCCCCAATCTTACTTCTGCATACCTGTCTTTGAGGATTTAAAAAAAAAAAAACACATATAAATTATGTAAGCAAAATCTGGGGAGGAAAAAGGACTTTCACAAATGAGACCTATGGCTTATAAAGGACTTCTACTGGGACTTAAGATATAGATTCCTGAAGACAGGAATCTAGTGTAGGACTGAATTATATTTCTATATTTAAGAAGCAGTAGAGCCCTTGGCTTGAGGAGAAGACACTAAGAAGCTACCCTGAGAAATAAGTAATTTTTATAAAGATGACCGCAGTCCTCTCACTGCATAACCTGCCCTCAGACATGGATACCCACATACCATCTCTTACAAAACTCAAGAAGTTATAATATTTATCTTTAGACCTCTAGCACCAAGTTTAAAATTGCACAGACCACATTTTTGTGCAAGAGTTTAATATAGTGCATAATTCCTACCCTAGGAATTAAGAGAACTGCATCTAATATTGGTTAAGCTATTTGATGACCTAGATGAGCTCTCATGCATCTTTTAGCTCCAATATCTCATTATAGTCACAGCAAACATTTATTGAATTAGTTTATTTATATTATCATTTAATCCTTACAGCAAGAATGTGAGTTCTGAATTGTCATTATCTTTTTCAGATGAGAAAAACTGAAACTTAGGTTAAGTAAGTCACTAAGAACATTGAGCTAAATAAGTGCGGGAGTCATAATTCAAACCCATAGCTGCCCTACTCTAAAGCCTGAGATCTTATCCGTGGCCAGGCTGTCCCACTGGGTTGATAACTACTTGAAATAACATGGAAAAAAAACAATAATTTTTAAATTTTTTAGCTGGCACATTATAGTACATGTTTATAGGATACCGAGTAACATTTTGATAAGTGTTTACAATGCATAATGATCAAATCAGGATAATTAGCATATCTATCACCTCAAACATTTATCATTTCTTTGTGTGAGGAACATTCAAACTCCACTCTTCTAGCTTTCTGAAAATACACAATGAATTATCATTAACCCTATTCACCCCAAGTGCTGCAGAACACCAGAATTTATTCCTCCTATCTAGCTGAAATTTTGTATCTGTTAACCTCTCTACATCGTCTCCTCCCCTCTTACCCTTCCTAGCCTTTAATACCCACAATTCTACTCTCTACTTTTATGGGCACAAATTTTATTTTTTAAAAAACCCATTAATTTCTGAATATTACTAGCCTTGATGAGAGGATTTCTTCTGCAAGAAAATGGTGAAGAGAGCAGTGAGGAGCAAAGTGGAATTAGAGCAAGGGAGATTCGTTTTCTCTTTGTAGATATAATGCCCTCAGGTTGAACTTTTGCTGTTCTGGAGTTGTTTTTATACTCAGGATAATAAAAACGCAGGATATTCTAACGTGTTTATTTGGAGTGTCTGTGTTTCTAACTATATTAGTATCTCTGTCTCTAGCTCTGAAATGAACATGAGTATATGGGACAAACTTGTGGCAAGTGGAAGCTTCCAAGTGAAAAAGAAAATTGTCTGTTGCCTCTGTGAGGCTAAAAAACATTTTGTGTAAGCATGTCTCTAATGCATATAATAATTTACTGGGAATATAGGCTTGCTTTTAGGAATTTACTTCATAAACAATTTGGAGGAATGCATCTTTCTGGTAAATTCAGAGAAAGATGAATGGAGTAATTGAAGAATGATGACATTCCTTGGGTATAGTTTTTATTTCATTAAACTATACATTCGATATAGTTTAATAATCAGTAATACTAGTCAAAAACACTAGCTAGAAACTCTGCTTCTGTTCCTTTGTCAATATAATTATTATACAAGGGTGAGATACTATGTTATAAATATTTACTCTTCTTCCTATGGATGCTTAATGTGGGGAAAGATCCAAAGAAACTTCAAGAAATTCTTATCTAGTAGTTTTTCCGTAGCCTTTTCTTAAAAAAAAAAAAAAAACAACATGCTCATCTGCACTAGTGATTTGATATTTAAAGAAAATAAAAAGTATTCGGGCTGGCATGTTACTACCCTTCAGTCTTTTAAATAACTTTATTAATCATCGTATCATTTTCTCTATGGAAGCACCAAAACGGTAAACATATTTTACAAAAGAAATGTAATCAGTAAAGACAAATGACTTAATAGTTTTCCCAAAAGGATAAACTGGAGCTGTGCCTCAAGAATTATATTTCTATTTTTCCAATTACAAACAGCAACATTAATATTACCCTTTTAAATGTGCCAATAAAAGTCATTTCTAGCAAAATTGAATGAGATACTCTATTCATTTCAATATGTCTTTTTACTATATCTTTCTTTGTCTCCCCGCTATATCAAAAAGCATTTTCCCCAGAAAATGTAATTCTGTGGATCAGGAATCTGATGCCTTCCCAATTTTTAAAAAATAAATCTTGTCTTTTTTGGGGGTAGGGGTATTTTAGAATATTCCACTTCGGCCATTCCATATATTTACCAGCATATTTAAGGCCATTTTAGTGAAGTCTTTAAAAATCAGAATATAATGTGGCAGTTATTTTTACAGTAAAAATAGTAAAAACTTACCTATTAGCTTACTCTTAAAGGTCTAATTGCTAAAATTTGTAAGAATCAATGAGAAAATATATAATTATGTACTGTGCAAAAGTGTTTAGTTGTTTTGATAGATATGAAATGAAGAGTATGTCTGGCAATTTAAGACATGTTTTTCCTTGGGAGGCCAAGGCGGGCGGATCACGAGGTCAGGAGATGGAGACCATCTAACACGGTGAAACCCCGTCTCTACTAAAAATACAAAAAAATTAGCTGGGCGAGGGGACAGGTGTCTGTAGTCCCAGCTCCTCGGGAGGCCGAGGCAGGAGAATGGCGTGAACCTGGGAGGTGGAGCTTGCAGTGAGCCGAGATTGCACCACTGCACTCCAGCCTGGGCGACAGACCGAGACTCCGTCTCAAAAAAAAAAAAAAAAAAAGAAAAAAAAGAAAAAAGACATATTTTTCTTTATGATTTGGTTTATTATTTGGCATAGGTTTGGCTTATATGATTAGGCTTAAGATTAAATCTAGAAGTAAAGTTTTGCTGTTTTTCTTTAGGTCCCATTCCTAACTAGTATGAAGGGAAAGCTTGGTGGTTCTCCTCATGACGGCATTGCTAAAAAGTTAATTACTTAGTTCTAGGATTCAGAATTTAAAGGCATTAATCTGGTATTCATGTCGATAATTCCTATTTATATGGGAGATATCTGTTAATTTCACACACAAAAAGAATTTCCTTGAAGTATAAATACTGTGATTGGCAACTCTGCTTAAGTGTGGAAATCATATACATAAATATATGTCATAAATAACGTTTACAAATAATGCCAACCTTAAATAAATTTTCCACGTTATCTAAAATACTATAAGGTGAAAATTAGTTACTAATTAAGCATGATTTAAAGCAAAAGAAAAAGTCACTCCTTATATTTTCCTTTCCCTTTCTCCATTAAAAATGGCACCATTTCTAGTGGCCTGAAGGTCAATATTTATTTTGTAATTAACACAGGTTTAATAATCCTTTCTGAAGGTTCTTTTAGATGTCCACAGTTTAGCTAAAAAGGCCAAGTTCTTTAGAAAAGTAAGTGTTAAACATGTATTGGCTGTGGAAACAATTCAAGTAATATCTGACTTAAAATCCAAGGTAGAACATAGATAAAAGTATTACTGTTGAGGTTTTTGGGAGCTGCTGTTACATTTAAGCCTTATGATTAGTGTGTTTATGAAGCATTTTCTATGCATACTCACATGTGCTTGTTTCTGGAAACAGTTTTTTTTTAATATTCTCATCAGATTTCAAAATGGACCATGATTCAGAAAATATTAAGAATCACTACTGACTGATTAAATAAATGAATGACCAAATAAAAGAATGTGAATTTCATATTCCTGTTCTGCCACTAATTAGTTTATGGCCCTGGATAAGCCACATAAATGATCTCATCTTTCATTTACTTATAAACTAGGTTAGGTCTAGATAATTCTAAAAATATTTTATACTAAATCCTGGAACAGAAAAAGTAGCATTAATAGAAAATCAGTGAAATCTGAATAAAGTCTGCAATTTACTTAATAGTAATATACCATTGTTAATTTCTTAGTTTTGACAAATGTACCCAGGTTAAGTGGAATGTTAACATTAGATGAAATTGAGTAAACACTGTAAGTGAACTCACTTCTTGCAGAACTATACTATATATCTTTGCAATTCTTCTATACTATATTATCTTTGCAATTCTTCTATAAATCTAACATTATTCCAAAAAATCCTTATTTAAAAAATTATTATAGTTCTGACATCCAGACCAGGCACAGTGGCTCATGCCTGCAATCCTAGCATTTTGGGAGGCCGGGGGAGAGGATCACTTGAGTTCAGGAGTTTGAGACCAGTCTGGGCAACACAGTGAGACCTTATCTCTACCAATATTGAAAAAAAATTACCCAGACCTGGTGCATGTGCCTAAAGTCCCAGTTGCTCAAGAGGCTGAGGCAGGGGTATCACTTAAGCCTAGGAGATGGAGGCTGCTATAAGCCGTGATCACACCACTGTACTGCAGCTTCAGCAACAGAGCCAGACCCTGTCTTTAAAAAAAAAAAAAAAAAACAATATTTAACCTTCAGTGAAAGCTGTGAATTTATTTTCAACTTACATAACAGAGGATCTTATATACTATGAGACCCACTGAATGTTTTTGAGCCTGGAAACAACATGATCAAAGAAAAGCTTACTTAGAAGCGATGTTCCACAGGGAGTGGAGTAGGGAACACCTAGAGGTGAAATGACCATAAGAGAAGAGGTAACAGCGTTGTTCCAAGCCTAAGGTACAGTCATGAACTAAGGCCATGATCGTGGGAATAGAGGTATAGAAAGTATGAAAAAACTTTAAAGAAATAATTGACAGGGCTGACTGGGCAAAAACACAAAGCCATTCTATATATTGTATGGTTAATACTGTGCCTTGAAATTGGAAAGCCATGTTTATTCACTCTCAGAATTAATGCCTTATGAATATATTTTTAACTTTAAAGTTCTTACTTTTAGGTTTAGCATGTAATCAAGCCTCTATATCATTTTAAATTTCTCCTTTTTTCCAATTGTGTGTACATTGTCCTTTGAAGGAAATGGCAAAATTTTATATTATATTGTTTGTTTGATTATGGTACTATGTTATATTAAGGAAACATGTTTGTTTCAAATCCTCTCAAAACAAGGCAGTCTACCTTCCAAAAAACAGATCATGAATTGTATTATTTAAATACATTTTAATATTTAATAAAATACAGTATGTTTGGAGTATTCATTTTTAAACTAGAGAATTGAAACCAGTCTTAATTGGGCCTTAATCTTTTAGCAGTCAGTTCTTCCCACTGCTCTTTTGTGTGAAACACTGTGCATCAGGAAAAATCTGATTGCTCTAAATGCTATGTTAAGAATCCTTTCTGTGGCTCTTACTAAAGTGCAAAGATTCTCATGCATTAGTCACCTATTACTAAATCAAAATTGCTTTGTAATCAGTTTTTGTGATATTGGCCAACATGACAGTGTTTCCTCTGGAGATCTTACTTGAAAATTTTTCAGATTTGCAAGTCTAAAACTAACATGTTTGATCATGCTGCTTTGTATGATCCTCTATAAACTGAATACTTTATAAATTCTCAAGCTTCACTAAATGTTAGAGCTGTAACTAATCTTTGAAATAAATTAGAGTAAAATCTTTCTTTTTCCACAAGGAAATTAAGAAACCAGAGAATTTAAGCGACTTAACTAATGTCATCAACTAATTTTTCTCTATCTAACCTGTATGAGGGAAAGAAAAACTCTAAAATGTAAGAGATCAGATTTACTAAGCCTAACTATACCTCTTCTCCTCTCTCATAGTTTCTCTCTACAAAAATGAGTATTTCTGAGAAGCATAATTTTAGTGGAATTTGCAAGGAATATTTTCTATAAAACATTGTTCATATAAGAAGTCGGTTGAACTCTTAAAGAAAAGGAAAAAAGTATGCCCTTTTTTTAGCCTCCAAATATTTTCCTAGGTTGATTTGCCTTCTTGGGAGCTGAAGTTATTAAAATTTGCATTATCTCCTTAGAATACATTTAGGCTAACTCTATTTCTGATTGGTTGAATAATATAGAAAATAGAGAACATAGAATTCTTAAGTCTAGGAATCTAACTTGGTACTAATTTTTAAGTAATGAAATCAACTAATATTCATTTTTTAAAATAATTGTGCATATTTTCTTCTTTCCACTTCTTTATCTTTTATACAGAAAGACCAGCACAATGATGAACTTGTTTTTAAGAAAGACTTTTGGTCAGAGAAGTGAAAAATGTGAGGAAATTATTTAACTTACAAGAACTGCTTACAGTTATCTTTTCTAATCTCTCACTTACCATCTTTTTTTAAAGTTCTGTCTATAGACATATTAAACTTTTGCATGAATGTTTTAAAGTTTAAATTCCTTGACATTTACTAGAAATGGACTTTTTAGGCTGTTAAAGGTCAAAATTGACAGGGTCCAGAGAAGTCAATGGGGTAGAATGCTCTTTAGTTATTTAGCATCCTAAAATTCAAGAATGTAAACGGCATTAGTTTTGCCACTCAAATAGGAACATCCCAGAAGATGTATACTCTCTAGCAGGTATCAGGTATGCAGAGTATGAAACCTATAGTTAAGCACACTTTGCCATCAGTACCTACTCCTGGGTGGGTTGCAGAAAAAATGTGCAGGGGTGTTGCTGAAGTGCCTCTGAGACTCTCTGCCTTATCATTTTCAGGGGACATACAGGAAGACTATCCCTTTAGGAGAACTTATTGGCCTGAATTTTAGATCCCACAGATTGCCTCAAATTATAAAATTACCTCAACATCTGCAAGTAAAAATATTTGCAACCTTAAAATGCATAAACATTTGGTGAGATCCTTTTTCTGTTTTATTTCATCATGAGCTAGATTCTTACTTTCCTTATTTGGAAAGGTGTATTTCCAGAGAATGAATCATTGCATTTCAAGGGATTTCAGGCTGTCTAGCCGACTCAATAACTACAGTTCCATTGGACCTATCTTCAGACTGCATCTGATCTTAGAGCAGTGAAGCACAAAGCAGAAGGGCAGAGTTCCTTCTTTTCTTCCACTCAAGTAGAAAGAAGAAGGTAAATAGGAAAAATTCAGGAACTTTACAACACTTAGGAAAACATAATGTGTGTTGATGTTTTTTATTTTCATTTTTCAGAACCGTCATCCTTCTCCTACACCCAAAAATACAGTGCCCATTGCTATTACAATAGAATCCAAATGCATTCCTTAGCAAAAAAAGATATTCAGGTGAATAATTTGTAACAACAGAAATTTCTAATTAAGCAAATTGAGGCCCTGAGTTTATCATTATCCTTTTCTGAAGTTAATAATTAATCTTTTTTGAAACAACAACAAAATGACTTCCAGATATCACTCAGGTATACACTTTCCACCTTCCTCTCTTCCATTTTGTTGGAGCAAAATGACATATACACATACAAACACACAAAGACTGGAAGAGGATTTAAAAATGGAAGAGAGGAAGGTGGAAAGTGTATGCCTGAGTGATATTTGGCTTAATGTCTAAAAGAAATCTGAAGTCTCAGGTCTTACAGAAGAGGGAGTGGGTAAGAAGCAAGTATATTCACTCTAAATCTAAATATCAGCCTGTTTACACACACACATGCATGCACACACACACAACCTAATTAGGAAGATAATCTAAAACATCCAAAATATGACCAGAAGAGATTCCAGAAAGAGTACAAGGGTAGAAAACACTCTAGGGTATTTTAAGTCAGAAGATATACAGGGAATAATGTGCTTACAGAATCATGAGAAGAGATAAAAATCAGGTTCTAAGCTGGATATCTTGAAATGATACCCATAAAATATAGAACTGGCCAGGTGCACAAGCTCCTACCCCTGTGCTCACCACAGGAACTATAATAGTCTAGGTCAGGAGCCATGGCCACAGCCATACCAGCCTTTGGACATCAGGAAACTGAAAAATGGATGCCTAAATATGCATTCCCATGATTATGAAGTTAGATGTTAGACTAACATGTCACCAGTACTGGGCCATTTTCTTGACACTTAGGAAGCTAAAAACTGGAGCCTGCTTCTGCAAAACTCCAATATCAATAGTCACTGTTAATGGTCAGTTGCCAAGGGAAATAGAATCTACTTCACTTCTGCCATTCAAAACTTTGTCAGGTCAATCTTATTTTAGGAAACTAATAATTACTCAGAACCATAGTAGCTAGGGAAATTGGGAAATGTAGTTTCAAGCTGGGTAGCCATGTACTTTTGTAGAACTTTATTACTAATAAATAAAGGGAGAACAAATTTGGGGGCACAGCTAACTCTAGAAAGATATAAGAGGTTTGTTCTCCTGAGACATTGAACCAGAGGAATTCTAAATTCAGGAAGGTAAATATGGGAGGATTAAATAAAAGTCTACGTTCATAACAGTGAGATTCCCAGGTTATTTCCTAAATTCAACTTCCAGAATGCTGGAAGCCAGGTGTAAATCCCATAGGAATGATTGGAATATTGTTACTTGGACAAACTGGACCAAAGGAAAAACAGTAAATATATTGATATTTGGGAACCCTAATGAAATGGTCAGGTTAAACCTACAATTCAACATTATTTTGCTACACACAAACCTTTTAACCATGTCATAATGACTTATACTAAAATAGAAAGATATTTACAGACATTAGTAATTTGTTGAATGCCTCGACATGAAAAAAGAGACCAAAACAAAAAAGCAAACAACAAAATCTAGTCCATTAATATCTAGAGGAAAAAGAGACAATATAGAGAACTAAAGAAAACTATAAAAAGATGATTAATATTCTCATAGATTTAAAATAGTAAGAACACAACATAAGAAAAAATAATCATACCACAAGAGTGGAAATTAAAATGAAATACCTGAAATTTTAAAATTCTTTATGTGTCGGAAAATAATGTTGGATGCAATCTTCCAGAAAATAGAATGTTTTAAAATGAGGGAATAATTTGAGAAAAAGGAAAACAAATTAGAAGATTAATTTACCAGGTCCAATGTCTAAGCCAAAATGCATAAAAAGAAAACATATAAAACAAGGCATACAAAATTATTAAGTAACTTTTTTAAAATTCCTAGAACTGAAAGACATAGTTTGCTACATAAAAAGCTTCAAAAAGATCCACTAATTGTCATTGTACCAAATAAAAAAGATGCAATTAGCCATATTATTATTAATTTTCACAATACCAGAGATAGAAAGATGATGATGATGATAAGAAAGACTAGGAGAAAATTCACATGCACAGGATTAAAAAACAGAATGACGTCTTACTTTTTAACAGCCAAATACGGAGGAGAAAATGAATTCCAAACAAGAATTTAATACCTAATTAAACCAATCAAGTTGAGAGACGAATGAATTAAAGATATTTCTGACATCTAAAGTTTTTAAAAGGTCACTGTCCTCATATCTTTTCTACCCCTCTACAAGATGCATCAGATTCTACTGCTTCCTCCTTTGCCCTTCAAGTATCCCTTGGTGAGCAGTAGCTGGGTACTGAGTAGATAAGTTTGTGAATACCCTCTGGTAGATAGCATTCTGAGAATGTCACTCTCTTACAGCTCTGCGCATTACACAGATCCTTCCAGTTATTGAAACAAACAAAAGATTTTCCAATTTCACACAATGATTTCAAACGTGCAGGTGTCAGAGAGCTATATATACTAGTCTGCCACTATTAGAGGCTGGAACTGGATCTATTCATTTCAGCAAGGTTTATTCTGTTCATGGGGCAACTTAGCAAATAAAAATAATCACTATGAAAAGACATTTTCAGCAAAACTCAAAATTCTCTCGTTTCCCTCTCAGTCTTCTCCTATCCCATACATATTATCATCAGAGATAGGAAAGTATTGGTTCAGGCCTAGCTCACAGAAGGCACTTAATGATTACCTGTTGACCAGTTGACTGCTGAACTCACTGACCCTTTTTTAAAATTCTGAGTTTTGTGTTAAAATTTGAACTACATTTAGATCATTTGTACTTCAGTATGAGTAAGTGTCAGACTCTTTCCCAAGGTAGGATGTAGGACAGAGCACAGAGCTTGGTGAAAATTGGGGGAAATGAGCCTGCAAACAAGAGGTGAGAGAGTCAGAAACCAGCTTCATTTCTGCAGCTGTGATGGAGAAGCTCCATGGACCTCCATGGAATCAAGCTTCCTGCACATGCTTGGGAGCCATCCATTGATCCAAAGCAGCAGTGGATTTTTATTTTGAAAAACAATTTGTAGAAAAAACTGTTTAGCAGAGAAAGGGTGACAGGCAGGTAAACTAGGATTTGTGTGATTTCCAAATGCTTATTAAACATGTTGCCAAAACTCCCAGAGTGTGTAACAACCAGCTGGGGATTACAGCTGGGGATTAATTTAGATTTATATAGAATCTAAGCTTCCATATCAGCCCTGGGGTGCTAAAGAAATGGATTGTTAGGCAGAGCTTTAGAGCCAACCCAGGGACTTGGACTTAATAAAGCATTTGAGAGGGGATCCGAGGCTCTGGGATGATCAGATTCTAAATAATTCCTAATCCTTGTATACATTTGATTGCTTACTCAGCACCATGACTCATATCATCAACAGGCATGCTGTGTGAAATAATTCCCCTGACCTCCTCCACAAACCCCCCAGTAAGTCATTCAGATTGTCCTATTGGAAGTCAACTGAATATTGCCCTTCAGTGTTCTTATCTACAAAGTCTGCTGTAGTAAATACTGGATATCATAGGAGCTTGAATCAATTTATCGTTACGTGCTGTCATTTTTACTATTGAAATTTAAAACTGTATTTAGTTTATGGATACCAAAATGTTTACTGGGAAAAGCAAATACCATTTCATAAAAGCTGTTGTCTCTGTAATTTCTAGCAAAGTACATGAGATCTATTTAAAATGTCAAGAGATCAATTGTTTGTGAAAAGTTTCCTCCCAGCCAATGTGCAGTGAATTATTTAAAAGTTCTGACATCTGAAGCAGCTGGTACCATCTTCTTTCAGTCATTTACAAGTACTTTCATAGATGTAACCCCATTTTTGTTTTGGGTTGAAAATCTCAATTATAGCAAAACAAAGATCTTGGTGAGACAAACAACTGTAAAAGATACATTTGAGGACTTAAAAGATAGGGAGAAGGGAATGTAGCTCATGTGGAGTCCTAATTGTTGATTATGGGCTTTAAGGAAACTTTGTGGAAAGACTGAACTATGGCTATATGTGGTTCTTAACTCTTGTACTTAAATCCATAGTCATCATCTTTCCCTTTCTCCTGTAGAATTTCTTCCTTTAGATTGTATCAGATGTTGTATCATTGTATTGCTAATTTGTTTCAATGAGCATTTCTTGTCTTTTTAGTTATATTAACTTATTCTGCAAGTCCCCACTTACTTGCCTCCATTCAAAGGACTATTTATAATGTCACAACCACTAAAAAAAAGTTTGTTGATTGACTGACATCAATGATTGACACCTATGTATTACACATTGATGACTGTTCTATTTGAGCTTAGCAAAATTGTTGTGGAATTCACTGCCAAATTAAACTACTGTATAGGGCTTTTTACATTTTGTTTCTGAAGTGACTGATTATATATTAATAGTAAAGAAAATTGACATTTGTGAAAATGAAAAGAAAGTAAAAAGTACTGATGACTTCCATTCTTATTGTCATTGTTTCTTAGTTTAGTTGTTTTGTGATGGAGAGCTATCTTACGTAGTCTTGTTATTTATTGTTGGGCTAAACTTGACTGTGTTTACAGGTCTAGGTTCCAGTTCCATTGTCACTACTGTCTTGCTGTTTCCTTGAGCAAATCAGTCTAACTTATTCTGAACTCATTTTCGCCCTCTATAAATTTGGTGGAGATGAGCATTTTTCAACTTTTAAGTTCAGGGGTACAAGCACAGGTTTGTTACATACAAATGTATGTACATACATACATACATTTGTAAATGAGTGTCATGGGGGTTTGTTGTACAGATTATTTTATCACCCAGGTATTAAGATTACTGCCCATTAGTTATTTTCCTGAACCTCTCCCTCCTCCCATCCTTCACTCTCCACCCTCCAAAAGGCTCCAGTGTGTGTTGTTCTCCTCTATGTGTCCATGTGGTCTCATCATTTAGCTGCCACTTATAAATGAGAACATACAGTATTTGGTTTTCTATTCCTGCATTAGTTTGCTAATGATACTGGCCTCCAGCTCCATCCATGTTGCTGGAAATGACATGATCTCATTTTTTATGACTGCATAGTATTCCATAGTGTGTATTTACCACATTTTCTTTATCCAGTCTACCACTGCTGGACATTTAGGTTCATTCCATGTCTTTGCTATTGTGAATAGTGCCGCAATGAACATACACATGCATGTGTCTTTATAATGGAATGATTTATATTCCTCTAGGTATATTCCCAGCAATGGGATTGCTGGATCAAATGGTATTTCTGTCTTTAGGTCTTTGAGGGATCTCCACACTGTCTTCCACCATGGCTGAACTAATTTACATTCCCAACAACTGTGTATACATGTTCCTTTTTCTCCAAAACCTTACCAGAATCTGTTATTTTTTTTACTTTTTTTTTTTTTTTTTTTGAGACTAAGTCTCGCTCTGTCACCCAGGCTGTAGCAGTGGCATGATGTCGGCTCACTGCAACCTCCACTTCCTGGTTCAAGTGATTCTCCTGCCTCAGCCTCCTAAGTAGCTGAGATTACAGGGGCGTGCCAACATGCCCGGCTAAATTTCGTATTTTTAATAGAGATGGGGTTTCACCATGTTGGCCAGGCAGGTCTTGAACTCCTAACTTCGTGATCTGCCCACCTTGTGAGCCTCCCAAAGTGCTGGGATTTGCCCACCTTGTGAGCCTCCCAAAGTGCTGGGATTACAGGTGTGAGCCACCGTGCCCGGCCCTTGGCTTTTTAATAATAGCCATTCTGACTGGTGTTAAATGGTATCTTATTGTGGTTTTGATTTGCATTTCTCTAATGATCAGTGACGTTGAGCTTTTTTTCATATGTGTGTTGGCTTCATGTATGTCTTCTTTTCAGAAATGCCTCTTCATGTCCTCTGCTCACTTTTTAATGGGGTTGTGTTTTTTTTCCTGTAAATTTGTTTATGTTTCTTATAGATGCTTGGTATTAGACCTTTGTTGGATGCATAGTTTATACTTTTAGCTTTTGAAAGAATTTTGAAATGTTAGAAGGAGACTTGTTTTTTATATACCAAATGAATATAATCATTTTGTGGGTTTTTTTTAACTGCCATTATATCCTTTAGCAATCAAAATACTATAGCTCTGGTTTTTAAAATTAAATATAGACTGCTCATATTATAACTTATTAGTACTACCAACTATTGTTTTAGGTAATATTTTCTATCCATTTATAGCATTCGAGGAGGAATATTTTCTTCTTCTCCTTAGAGATACTCATAATTGATGGTGCAGTGTTCTTATATGTTCACACATCCTTTATTCTTCTTGTGCTCATTGTTTCTTTTGCCCTGACCTGTCTCCTACTTGGAGCTGCTGCTAACATGAATCTGTCTTAGGAGGATGGGTTGTTTTTAAGAAAAAGATAATGGGTTTGGATCCAAGGTGCTTTCCAAATAAAGTCTAAACTCTTAGTTTAGGGCTTTAAAATTTTTTCCTAACCTACCGCCCCAGCGTTAACCCTCATTCTTACCTCACTGGGTAATGCTATCATATGGTTAGAAACTTTACAATATTCTTGCTTCTAACCCTTTGGTTACATTGTTTTCCTTATCCACTTGTTGAAACTGTATGTGCCTTTAAATAACATCTAGTCCATGAAAGCTTTGTGGTCCTCCCACTGCAAATACTTTTTTTCTTCTAGAGTTCTGCAATTTTCATGTCTACTTTTCTGATGGCATCTAGCCTATTCCGTTCTATACTTTTATATTACTCTGTGTTTTGTTCGTTTATTGGGGTTTTTAATTCTTTTATTCTGTTTCTCTATCTGTTGACAAAACTGTGAGCTTTTTAGATGTGTTCCACTTCTTATATTCACAGAAGTGTCTAGAAGGCTTTTCTTGGGCATTAAGAAATAGTCTATAAAGAGCTGTTGAATTAAATTGAATTGTTGGGCCACACTTTTAGATACAAGTATCAAACTGAACCTTTCATGAAACTGGACGAGTTTAAAGAATAAATTTATTCCAATGTTAGTGTTTTGAAAAAGAGTCTTTATGTGTGACTGGAAGAGAAGAATCAACCTGTTCAACCATAATGCTATCGAGTTTGGATAGCATGCTTGGCCAGAAATCAGCAAGCAGATATCAGAGACATTGGAGTCATGAAGTGTTGTTCTGCAAAGTTAAATACTTGATTAAACTTTTTTACATACAGGACACACATTTAAAGCTCACAGTTTAACAAACATAAAAGGAGTGCACTAGAATTTGGGCAGGTTTTAAAAACAGACAAGGTAAATCCTGCAGGCTTGAAATAAAACCTGTATTATGCAGTTTCCTTGGACATTTGTTTAGGGAAAACAATAACATTTGAACAAATATTTTCAAGGAATGCTGTTTAGAAAGAAATTAATCTTGAACAAATATTTTCAGGTAGTACCATACTCAGCTTTGGGTTTTTTTTTATTATTATCACATGAAGGGATCTTTTCTGAGTTATAACATTTCCTAGCATTTGGAATCTGATGAAGGCCACATAGATTTCTACAAAGAAATAGAAGTGTTACCATGAACAGTCAGAGATAGGCTTCCCGAGCCTTTAAAATTTCTGTCCATGTATTTACATTTCCCTGGCCTACTTGATTCATGTGCTCTGTATTTTCTTCTTAGATTATTAAAACGAGAAGAAAGTTTCACATTCATTCCGCGGTCTCGTGAAGAGCTTCCAGACAACTTTCCAAAGGAAATTCCTGGGATCTGCTATTTCCTGGAGGTAAGGACTGGTCCAAAGCCACCAAAGCCTTCTCTTTCTTCGTCGAGAATAAAAAAGGTTTCCTACAACATCGGCACCATGTTTCTCCGGGAGACAAGCCTCTGAGACCTGCTACAGATCAAAGACTCCTCCAAAAAGCACAAGCCCAGAACATGGGTCACCACAGGGGGGTGGAAAGAGATTGTGTCTCTTTCATTGCTTTGTTGAGAACAAGCAGCAAAATTTCTATATTATATCAGGCAATAATCCTACTAAAAGATGGAGGTGACCGCTGTCAATAAAAAGCCGGAGGATGAGGGAAATAAGATGTGTCCATTCATATGAGTGTTTTTGGTCATATATATACACATATATTTTAATTACAAGTGTGGGTCCCCTTTCAGAACTAACCAATAAATAGATTCCATGTTTTCTTGTTTATCACACATACAAGTATCTTTCCCTATATATTTGTACCACTTTTGAGAGCCAGTTTTGATTATATATTCCTACATTTAGTGAGTTGGTGGGCGAGGAATATTTTCTAAGTTTCTTTTTCTGAACAGACATTTCATACATGTATCATGGCAGTGTGGTAAACTTCCCAACCGGAAGAATTGTAACTCGGCAAAATATTTTAGGGATATTACCTATTTTTATACATATCTCTTCTAGATAACTACATTTCACACAACATTATTAGATTTTCAGAATCTGCTTCTGTATTGTTAGTATATTATATATAATGCTAACCTATTAATCTAATATAGTTTCCCTTATTTAGAGAAATCAGTGCTTGGACTGAGAATACATATAACCAAGGATTTCAGATACCGAGAAAGCATTATATGTCTGCTTAGTAAATATATCTTTTAGATTTAATTAATGTAGCATGGAATCCAGAGGAAATGGAATTTCCTAACACCAGATATATCTGTAACTAAGATTAAAAAAGGTCTTTTTGCCACCTTCTAACAAATATCAGTTAAAATGAAATGCTTTGCTACACTGGATCCTTTTCAACTTAGCACTTATAAATATAGGTAGCTTTTGCAACACTAAACTGCATTCTAATAAACAGCATTCAACTAAATGACATGTTAGTTACCCCGTTTCTCTTCCCCAGTTGATGCCTCCTAAGAGCCGACTGCTATTCTTGAGAGCAAATTCTTGGATACTGGCATTAGTGACAAAGAAGTGTCAGGACATTTTGCCAAGAATGTTGTTTCTTCTTGTACAACACAAAGCAAGGAAACCTCTGTATTTTATGGCTTTGAGGTTTTAAAAAATGTTCTGCAATTTGATTGATAATGGCTTTTAAATTCAGTGAATCACCTTCATGAATACTGAAGTAGGTATAATCTTCAGAACTAGTAATCATTATAGTTACAGATAGGATTCCATCGCATGTCCTGCTCAAATGAAGACGTGTTCTCATGAATCAATACTGCACGAAAATATTACTGGCTCACACTAAAATTAGGAGCATCAGGTGTCCAGAGTTTTCCTGTTTGGGATCAGATATAAAATCTAAGTTTCTATTGAGGTTAATAAGCTGGAAGCATTTGTTTCCTTGAAGCCTTGGAGCGGTCATTTTCTTACTCATTGATAGCTTATGTCTACTGAATGCAATATTCTTTTCTGTTCAGGGATTTTGGCTGCATTATGGTTTGGTTATGACATAACTCAGTTAAGGAATATATTTACTAATTTCCAAAGTAGTCTATGAGGCTCATTTAATGTTTTTAAATTTTCTATGTGTGTGGCTAGAAGGCATTTGTAGATATGCAAATATTTGTTATAATCATGATCCCTTTTATAATTTGAGTCATTTTCTTGCCCTGGGGGTTTACAAGGACATGAGTGCAACACTCATTATGTGGAGAAGACAGGAAATAGACCTTGAGCTCTAAACCTTTGCCTGACCCCCTCTTCTGTGGGCCTATGTCTCTGGACAATGGGGAGGTTTACAGCCAGTATGAGCAGAGCAGGCTGGGAGCACCTCAATCCTCATGCTTATATTAGAAAATGCCTTAGCAATGTTTATGGGCTCCTTGTAGCACTGGAGCATGGGGAGAGAACAAGCTCACTGATGTCATTTATGCCTATTGTCTTCAGTAACTTAGAACTTATTATGGTATATTAAATCAATAAAATGTTGGTGATGAACAATGTGTTTTGTAACCATAAGGCTGAAAGGGACTTCCAGGAATATTCAATCTATTTCTCTCACTTTTTGTAAAGATTTGTCTAAGCAACTACTCTAAACACATTTATTATCTCCATACTTAATATCTACAGGAAGCATATTTGAAAAGCATCATTGGAAATCCACCTCATTACTAGTGATAGGCCTGGAGAGAAGTATTGTATTTATATATCTGAATTTGTCAGAAGAATCACAAATTCTATATTAGTTTATATGATTTTACTTAGAGAATAAGTATCCATTTACATTGCCATAAATGTCACGATGAAGAATGTGCCAGAGATTTCTTATGTATCACTGACAGGATGTCAACTACATTTTTCATACGTTATAATCTAAGTGTATTTTCAAAGCTATAGTCTGAGATAATGGTCCAATTTGTTATTTTGCTAATCTATTATAGTTTATTATTGTAGTTACA
The DNA here is from genome assembly GCF_009828535.3 of Hylobates moloch. NCBI lineage: Eukaryota > Metazoa > Chordata > Mammalia > Primates > Hylobatidae > Hylobates > Hylobates moloch. The sequence goes on along the minus strand of NW_026652286.1, from coordinate 79,205,456 downwards.
ATGTTGCTATATATGTTTATGAGGTACTATATAAAATGTCTGTTCATTCAAACTTCAATCACAGAAGTTAGAAGATGGAGAAAGAATTATATTTTTATTTGTCCTACACAATGCCATCTACATCTCTTCTCTTAGGAATTGTGATTGTAACAATGTGGTGGCATTTGTTATTTCATATGACTTTTATCTATACAGTATTCTCGCTTACTTACAAACTATTACCAACAGCATGCATTTTAGTAAGGCAGATAAAAGAAATTTCTGTGATGTCCCCTTAGAAACCAAATGATATTAAATTGGGGAAATGGTTTTAACCCACTCTGCAAGGGATACTTTAATATATAATTTGGCACCTGTAGCTCTTGCATTTTAATATTCTTTTAAGCTGCTATTTGGAAGAAGTCACCTTATAACTAGCCATTAGCACCAAAGCATCACATTAGTATCAGGATTATTTCGATGGAGAGAATATGATCATTTGCAAATAAATCAGTTATCTAACAAAATCAGAATCCCCCAATATGTACTCAGAATGTACTACCCTGTATCTTCTTTGTGGACCTTAATCATTAGGTAACATTGGCCATAATAAAAAATAATAATATGCCTCAGAAACATAGTAGTTGGATCTCTTGTCTACATAATGTAGAGAAGGGGAAGAAGGGGAAGAAGGGGAAGAAGACATAGCTTCCAGGTAACATGGGACCCAACTGCCTTTATATTCATCTCTTGCTCTATATTTTAAGTAATTTCAGATTTTCCTTTTAATATCTGATTATGTGGAATCAAGTGAGCTTTGATCTGGGACTCTGAGACAGACACTGATGCCTGAGACTTGAGAGTGGGTCCGTAGGTTCAGCACTTCAGATGTTATTTCTCACAGTCTTGCACTCCTTCCTCTTGTCCAGTAACAGCAGTGTCAGGACACAGTAGTTTAGTGTGACTGTGTATGTCTCTCCAGGAAAAACAAAGCAAAAGAGGACAATAACAACTTAAACAAAATCTCATTCACAAGGGGAGCAAGACTTTTAACTTTGCAAATGCCTCCAAAGAGTTCCAGCAATAAAGCAAAATTAAATTGACAGATAACAAAAGGCAAAGCCGTGGAGAATTCTGAAAACCCCACCAGGCTCTGTGTTTTGTACAGAATCATATTGCTGCTGAATGAAACTGGTGTATATCTAAAGTCGTAAGGCATCAAGTAGGAGCTCAAAATTATGACCATCATTAAATATATTTGTTGAAGGCTCCTTGGGTCCCTGACTTTCTGAGGGCAGGTGTTGTGGATGGTTAAGGCAAAAAGTAAAACTTTTACACACAGGTTTCTGTCTTGTCATTTTGAAAATGACTCAGCCTATTCTGGACCCTTTCTTACACCATTCTGTCACTAGAAACCATCTCACCCCCTCAAGCCTGGCCACAGCAAACAGCATTCTCTCTTCGCTTCTGAACCCAGAATGGCTACAGAAAGGGTTGCTGGTGCCTCATTCAGACAGATAGGAAGGACCACACACAGTCAGGCCTGAGCAACAATGTACTTCTGAAGTGTAGTAATGAACTGGATGTGCCGGGGCATTGATTATATCTGCAGCTTCACCCTCTGCTCTTCTTCAAAACACAGTCTGACTCCAAGCACTTCATGCAACTTCACTGAATGTTCCTTTGAAATTAATTGTAAATGACTCTGAATAGGCTTTGGGTAGCACCAGGTATCTTTCGGCTGACAATATCTAGAAACTCAAATTCAAGAACCAAGCCCTATATCGTAGCTTAGTTATTTCTACTATTAGATTATAGACCTTCAACTACAAAAATTATGTCATTTTAGAGGCTTCTATAAGCATAGCTTAATAATGGATATAGCCCAAAAATCATGATGCATGAGACTGAATTATTAAAGTTTAACATATTTCTAAACGATTTATGGGCAGCTCTTGATATGAATGTTCCTAAACCACAACCAGCTGGTTTAACATACACATAAATTGTGTTCATGTGATTGAACAAAATTTATTGTTAAATGGGTAAGTTGACCCCAGCTATGGACTCAATTTCAAGATCCTCGTGGTGGTGAATGAAGAGCAGACACTGATATTACGTACAGATTAACAATCTTGTCAGGCTATATTGAGATAGTGTGCAAAATTCCTTCCTCACACTTGATCCAAACAATTGAAACCTGCGTATTACTGTTCTTCTATCCCTGTTTTCTTCCTTCCTTTGTTCCTTCTCTCCTTTAATTAAAAAAGGTCATTGATACATTTATAACACAGAAAGTATCACAGCTAATCCCATATTCTAAAATAGTTTTATAAAGTGATTAATATTTTTAGTTTGTATGTGTGTTTATTGAATGTAGATGTTTCATGATTGAAAGAAGTAAGTTTCTTTGGAAGGACTTGGGAATGCAGAGAAGTAAAGTTTGCATCTTTATTTCTAATATGTTATAACCAGATCACGGTTTCAGTTAAGTACCTCATTGCCATCCCATGCTTATTAAGAAATGACCTAGTTCAGTGGTTCAACTGATCTGCTTGGAAGTATCTGGCTGGCTTCATAAGAATTCCGTAGGAAATTTTAGGAATACAGAAGACTAGTCTTTACCTTCAGAGATTAGGATTCAGTAGGTCTCAGGTAGGGCCTAGGAATCTGTGTTTAGAAAATCACTCTAAGTAATGCTAATACACAGCCAGACTTGGGAATCATTGAAAAGTATTCAAATAATCCCAATTACTAGGAATAAATATAAGTTGACTGGGATAGTAATATTATTTCATTTGTAGTTATTTTGAAAAGTTAAATACTCTAGGCCTCATACCATTATTTCTTTCACAAATTTTAATTTTAGCTTTGATTTCCAATTTGTGGTCTTCTTTCTGAGTATAAATCTTCAAACTTAGAGACAGACGTCAACACTGATAAGCATGAGGGATGAATATTGCTCACTATAGGGCTATTAGGAATACTAGATACGGTACCATTTTCTTAGTTACTGCCACAGCTGTGCAGTATATTACAACATTTGCTAATCCTCACCACCGAGGTATAAACTATGACCTTTGGGACACAGAAGCAAATATCAAAGTGACAGCCTTACTTCTGAATGCTTTGATTTTTATGTTATGAAAAGACATCAACTTAATACTTAGTCTCACTATGTACTTTTCATATTGAATTGTACATTATCTGAAAAGTGATTTCCAAGCAATACCTTATAACAACCTTTCAAGCAATAATTTAAGCCATGGTGATGATGCCATATGAAGCTTGCACTTCTTTGCATTTCATAGAGCCTTTGTGAAAACAGAAACATGTTTTATACAAGCAATAATATAGCTGGTATGGAGTTTTTAAAGATATTCATTATTCTGTAGCAAAATGAGCAGCAAGTAATGACTCAGATTAAAAATATTTGGGCAAATGACATGTTTAATCTATCTCAGAAGTTATTCATTTGCAAACATGCTGTAAAGTGATTAATATACATCAGATTATTTCTGGTGCATAATTTTTAAAATGGCTATAAAAACACGATTTCTATTCCTGTCAAAGAGATTTATGTATTATTTATAATGTTGCCCGATCTTTGGATCTTTGTAGTATATAATAGTAAAGAAGAAGTTAAGGATGGATAAATGAGTGGAAGTAGAGCATAGGTTGGAAGAAGTGATTGAGAAAGTAGGCTTTGCAAAAATATAGATGGGTCTTGCGGCAGATTAACTAATTCAAATGTTGGTTTGATATGGTCTTGGAAGATGAAAGAGTAAAGATAAAAGAGCTCATTATTACTGTTTTCAATGATAGCTACACAAGTTTTTGGTAAGTATGATAGTATTTTGACTTCAGAATATGATTGACTGAAAGTCACCTGTAGCACAATAAATAAATGTCTGAAAATGATTATTCAGTAATATTGAAAAAACACTAAAGCTTTCAGATTTTGAAATAAAAAAATCATGTTTTTAGTCTACTTAAAATACAATTTTAATAGAATGTGGCATAGTCAATGATAATCAGTTCTTTAGTAGTTAAATTTACTTCTCCATCATTTAGAATAATGTATAAGGATTACAGCTAAAATCAACTGGTAAATTTATGTTTATACTGAACAATATCTAAACATCAGATTATTATTTAGCATATAAGCTTAGGACTCATTCCTAAGCGTCTAAATAAGATGACAGCTCCTATTATTGCCCTGCAAGGTAAACAATCCTGTAAACATGAATATGAACACATTTGAATGGTCGGTGTGTTTGGTAGTATTTTGTCTTTACCTTTCTAGTACTCATAGCAAAACTTAATTTTAGCATCCTCCTGCCCACAGTTTGGAAAATTTCCCTATCAAAATCAAACAGGATTGTTGATTTACTGAGGCTTTGACAATTATCCTCTTGTATATCACTGGATCCTTAAATCCTTAGTAAAAATGGTTTGGGGTTAAATAATGGAAAATATTTAATTTGAATCTATTAAATTACACTGAATTTATCCTTCCAGCTAATTCATCTAGTTGCTGATCAGATCATTCTTTATATTAGACTTAAGTACTGTTGCTTATTATTTAAAAGCAGAAAAGAAAAACCAAATGGCATGTCTGAGTAATAGTTTCTTTTTGATTCTTTTGATACATATTTTTAAAATGAAGAAATCACTTTATATTCAGTCTTCCTCTGTGGACTTTTCGCTATTTGCAGATAAAGAAGGAATTCTACTTAATATATTTTTACTGTGGTCTATTAAATGTCATTAAACCTATATCTAAGAGGAAAGTAATAACTGGAATAAAATCAGCAATGTGCAAAATTGTTTCTTCACACCACCTCACTTTCTGAAGACACTTCTTTGCATTTTGCTGCCTGGCATTTACACAGCAGACTCAGGACAAAGGGACAAATGGAGTGAGTGAGGTGGGCAGGAGCTTTAGAAGAGATGAAGCAGAGAGTTAATTTTTTATTCAGGAAGATGTAGAGACTCTTAAAGGAGAGGCAATTTCAGTAACAAACACCTCTGGTTTAATGGAAGCCAAATGATTTATTTGACTACTGGTCACTCATTTTTAAAAAGAAAAGAGAAAGACAAAAAAAGAGAAGCCCTTCACAAGCCATTTTTAGTTTTCCTAGGAGGTAGTGCCAACCTCTCAGCAGCTGCACATCTCAGTGAAGCTGGGATAGAAGCTTACAGAGCTACAAATAGATGCTTTCTGAAGGTGGCAGATAGAACTAGTCTTGGTTACAATGATGAAGGTAAATGGAAGTGTCAGAACATCTGGGCTGAAGGAACAAAGAAGGCCAAATACCAGCTCTGCCATATGCCACAGAAAACCCTGCTAAAATTAGCATAGAAAAACAAACTAACACTATGCAAGTGATATTAAAACAAACTATATTTTTTCCTTTTATAACATGGCTGGCTGAGCTAGCATTCAGTGAGAAGAATATACTTTTTTCTTATGCGTCATTTAAAAAATTGTTGTTCTTCTGACATTAAAGAAATTACATATTCCCTTAGTTGAAAAATTTAATCACAAATAATAGGAAATATTTATTTTGTGTCCTGAAATTTTTAAACTTTTGGCGGCTGTACTCTACACCATATTCTTCTTCACACTCTTCTCAAATTGGGTTTGGCTGCTAGCAAAACAAGTGTGGAATTTTAGAGCAGAAAAATGTCCATCTATCTCTTAGAGAATGTGCCAGAGTATGTGAGCTGGAGAGAGAATCACCCCGTAGCATTTAATGGTATTCTGTGAGATATGAAGACTCTAGTCTTCTAACTTAAAAGTGGTTAAGTAGTACCTTAATCATCAAAGATTTTTCACTTACATGTAACTGGTTAATTCATGCAGAGTTTGTTTAGAACAGAAACTTCAAAAGGAGGGAACAAACCTGAACAATCTTTAATCAAAATTATCAGTTAGAAAAAGAATTTAAGACAAAGATTTATTGTCCTGAAAGAGTCAACTCACTCATATCCAAAACTTAGAATGTCAGAGACTTTTGAAAGTTTTCTGAATGTGTCAACTTCTTCAGCAATGAGAAATTCAATTAATTTTGTTTCTAGGTTCCTTAGAGTTTTATCCTCTGATGATAACACTTAATTGTGAATTACATTTAAGAGATTTTTACTTTATATTTTCCATTTGTTACAGAAAAAAATGTCATAAATATGACAGACTTACAAATTGTGGCATTGAGCCAGGGTTTGCAAATTTGGCAATATTGTTTTACTTAAAATATTACACTTTTTAAAATAACATAAACATTAAGGATAACAGTCAAATAATACTGTATTTTCAACTTGTTCACATTAGAATATAGAACAATGCACTGTAAACTTCTCGGAATAAAATCTAAGTCAAAACCAACAAATATGAATATTGTTACATCACCTCTGACTAGTAAGAAACTATGTATTTCCATACCCAATGAAGCCTCAATTCCTACAGCAATTCTACTTTTATTACCTCCCAAGAAGTATTTCTTCATGGTCAATATCACTCTTTAAAAGCTAGCAAATGAATATTACTTTCTTCTGAGGTTTGGGCAATCTGGATCAATATTTATGTATCTAACCACTTGAAAGGCTGTCTCCTTTTTTGGCCTTTTAAGTTAAAATTTCCATAAAATGAAGCAAAATATGAAAACACCTAGTTGATTTATCAATAATGTGAAACCCTCCTTCTGATTTTTTTTGGTAAAAATTACCACACTGAAACCAAAACTTAACCTTGGCTTGGACTCTCAGATAAATTGCTTTTGTATTCTTTGACTACAAAGTATTCTGAAAAAGAAGAAATTATTTCTGATGGTAGATCAAACTCTATCCAAGAAGGTCTAGATAAACTAGAGGACTGTATAATTATCTAAAGTAATTCAGGGGGATTTTTAGAAAAATTCTTTAATTTTTGTTCTTGTGTAAAAATTATTAATGGATGGCAGCCCAAATTACTATTCCTCTTTTAAAATTTGTTTCAAGTGTGTCACCAGGCACTCATAAAGTTCATTTATTTGTTATATAACTCAGTGACCTGAAATAATAGATGCTCGTGCTTTTTCATTTGATCCTTAAAAACACTTTTATTCTGTCTAAAAAAAAAAATTATCCTACTAAAATGCAAATGATTACCTGGCTATAGGAGGAGTCCCATTTTATGAACATGTATGAAATATTTAATTGAATTCAGCTTGAATGCAACTTAGAGAAAGGAATGGATACCAGTAGAGAAGATGGAAAGAGACACAAAAATCAGACTTCGCTTACATCAAAATTAGATCTGTTGTCTAATCCTGTTAACCTAGAAGCAAGCTGAAAATAGATGGTAAGGATAAATAATAGATTTTTAAACACAGTATTTATATTTAACAGAATGTCATAAAAATGACAGAATGCCATGAAATTCAGCATGTCAAAACTTTGATAAAACAAACAAGAAATTTAATAAATATGCTAATTAGAGTGAATATTTAAAGGGACAAAAAGAACTTGTCACATATAGATGTCTCCCCAGTGCAGAATTTATTATCTGCTGGGAAAATTTGGTATGTCTTCAATCAATATTTGCTGCATTATCTAATTAAACATTAGTATAGTCTTTGTGCTAATGAGAAACCATGCAAGAGTCCAAATATCAAGTGTGGCTATAGCTTGAATCAAGTGAGTTTGGTGTTCCTGAATACAATTCTTGATGAATGTGAAATGAATGGTTTGTATATATAGGTTTTATGTGCAGTAAATTAGGCTTTAAAACTTGTTAGCATGCTTAGCTCCTCTTTTTTCCATTGAATTATCTTCCTATATTCCTTCCTTTCCTTCCCTCCCTCTTTACTTTATTTCTTTTCTAGCTCTTATAAGATAAATGACAATAGTACTTTACTATTTGGGCTGGGGCCTCCTTTTTTCACTTTCACATGATTGAACGCTTTGTGGATTTGTGAGGAAAGGGGAAAGAAGATGAGTACGTAGATACAGATCAGTTGAGGATAGAAGTGACCGACAGAACTGGGACCTTGACTTCCAGAGACTGTCAGTCAAGAGAAATGTGGGTCTATAAAAATCTATGTGTGTTCATTTTCATTGAATTTAAACACTTTTTCAAGAAGGATCAGGGTCGATCTGTTTGGACACTCTCCTATTTTTACCCCCTTACAAATGTCTTAAGTTAGAAAAACCTCTTACTTTCAAGTAGCCATTTTTTTTATGTGAGTACCACACTGCTAAAGACTGAAATAGAAAAAAAAAAAAAAAATGCTTTTTCTGTTTGTAGGTAAATTGCTTTCTGAAAACTACTCCCAATAAGGTGTATACATCAAATGCAACTTGATTTTACTGGCTCTTTATCTAGAGATAACCGATGCACTGTCTTCTTTCTTAGATACCCCTCTGTAATTCAGCTTGGCATAGTATGATGTTTTGAGTTCTTATTGAGGGTTTGGAAACATCTGTCATGAATTTTATGTCTACTCTATTGAAAAAGCAATATACAATATATTCCATATTTCTTAGCTCTGTGTCTTTGAGGTTTTAAACCTATATTCAGATAGCTGTTTTTAGCTACAATTTTGAGTATTCACCAGAATTTACAAATTGCCATTTTATTAAATACAAAAAAAAAATACAGCTTGGATCAAGAGATCAAACATTTACAAATCTCAATCCAAAGCTATTATTTTTCAGGGAAAATTAAATCATTTCTAGCAGAGTATTTGATTCCTAAGGGAAAATATGTCAAATATCTTCTTTAAGAATAAGGGTATTCTTCCATTGTAGGTATTTCTCATTGACTTTATAATAATTTGAACAAATCTTGAATGAGATTTAAAGAATCTATAATCTCCCAAACTTAAAATTGTATTCTTTCTGGTTTTTTATTTTTATGTATTAAGATTATATTGAAACCACTTAATAAATTATCTTCATGACATAAGTTTGTGTTAATAGAAAATTATATAGAAAAAAACATGATTTGTTCCTCTGTGGAAAGATATGCTTCAATGAGTTAAATACCCTTGAATTTTGGTTCTCATTTCTTATGTAGACTTTTTTGTTATGTACCTCAGGGGTCTTAAATTCTAACAGATGAGGTAGTCAAAGGGGTATAAAATATTTGAAAAAAATTAAAACTTCAAAAGGGACGAATTTCTCTGTTAACTTTTGTTTATCCTATACTGACTTATTTTGAAATTGTGAAAAAACAGGCAGCTACCATATAAATTGGTACCTATGAAAATACTGATTACTTTCTTCCTGTGATTTTCACTGTTAAGAAAACCTTTGTCTTGATAGACAATCTTAATACTTGTTCAGATAAAGAAATATGACTTTTAATACCTTTACCATTTTTATTTCTTTAGGGAAATATTTTAATAATGATTGTAAAAATAGAATAAATATGGTTGAGAAAAACAGAAGAAATTAAGATGAAATTTGAACAGTTGTAATCCCCAGTCCCATTTTTCCCTCTATTTTATTGCCTTCTAGTAAGTTATCGAAGGCCCAGATCTGCAAAATTTACAAGCTACTAATTCATTGTCTCCTTTAAGAATTTGGAGCAAAAATTACTCTGACTATGCGGAAATCAATTCATATCATCATGGCAGGTTTTGACTATGAGGGAATTCAGGTTAGGTTCAAATAGAATAATGGTCTATGGAGAACAATACTTTCTGATTTTTCTTCAAGTTGGATGGAAAGCTTTTTCTTTATTAAAAAAAAAAAAAGTCCTCCTGAGAATTTTGCCTTCGAAAAAGTCAGAAGTTTTATAACAGCTGCCTGTAGCTACATTATAACTTTGGTAATCAAGTGGCAAAACTGTCTCATTATGCTTTTAAAATACTGATTAAGTGCATTCCAGAAATAATACATATCATTCTTCATTTCAAAATCAACCTACCTGAATTGACTCTTCAAATGTGAGTAGCCATTTTACAAAACCAAAGGGTCTCATTTCCCAAACAGTACTTTAAATATCATCCTAATAGTAATATCCTAATAGTAATAATCCTATTAATACTCATTTCAATGCATAAACAGCCAATGCATTTCCATCAAGTCTTCAGGCACTATATAATAATAAATAGGTTTCCAAAATCACTTAATGAAAACACACAGTTATAATGTGCTCGGCCTTCATTAGCATCCTCTGCATGGGGTGGTTTTCATTTAACCTGAATTATTTTAACATTTTGGCTAATTTGTTTGCGGCAATTTCATGGGTCTAAATTTTTGGTTTGGCTTGCAATGTAAATTATATTGTACATCTTTTGTTATTAGATTTACTTTGTGAATAATATCTTTTAAAAATTGAGTTATCAAAAACTTATAATATCATCAACTAATACCAGGTATATATACTAATATATATGTAGGGCATGATTAAATTGCATATATTTTGAAATGTCAACTATTTTTTGTTTTTTAAAAAAAATGAATGCATCTCTTAAACCTGTACCATTAATTTTAAAAAAGTTTCATTTGGTATTTCATATTATATTTTAAAATATTTTTCTTTATCTAGTAGTACAGGTTTAAAGAAACTTTTTCTGATTGAAATGATAAAATATGCCTCATTTCACTAGAATTTTAAGAATACATGTAAAAGTATAACTCATATAGGATTATAAATATCCACAATATCTTCTTTGCTTTTCATGTAACACCACTTTTTACTCATTCTTATTTGTTATTATTCTAAATCATTCACAATGTAAATAGCATGTTTCATGATGTAAAATGTCTTTGCATTTACATACTGCAGAACAAGGTGAATTTGTATATGAAAAATAAGTGATGGAAACGTGGGATTCTTATAAAACAAAGTGGAAATGATAGTTGTGTGTTATATTTACATAATTCATTACAAAATTGTCTAGTTAATCATGCATTTATTTACCTTAAAAGTGTCCAAACTGTCACTTATAAAATATTTAAATCAATAAATAATACCAAAAAGGAGTCTGAACATTCTTTTAGCATTTTTTCGCATACAGTGAAGGTGAATAACAATGCCTAAGAATGTGAATGAATAATAGATGAAAGAATGGGGGAAAAAATATAGGAGTGAATGGGATGTTCATAATGCATTACCTTTATGGCTGCAGATGCAGCTGCTAACACAATATTTGACAAGGCCAATTTTGAATTTTTTTAACATGAAATATCTCTTTAATCCTCTTGCAAAACCAAAGAGCACACATTATAATTACCGTAGTGCTATGTACCCCAGATATATATGACAAAGAAAAGGCATAACTCAGCTGTCTTCTGACTAGCCAGTTGCTTTCTTGAAAGGACAGAGAAAAGGGTTCATATTACTATCATAATTAAATGTCATTTGAATGCCCGCTGAGTAACTTTCAAGAGCATAACCATCAACTAGATGAGATGCAGCACATATCTACAAGAGGACCATTTTATTCTGATATTCCTATACTCCAACAGTCTATGTATGCAGAATCGAGTTATCTTCATTATTTAATGGCCCTCTCCTCTATAACCATTTAGTCTCAACCATACAAATTTCCATCTATTTCTAGAAGTTCCTAAGGGAGTCTTCATCCTGTGTTCACAAAACAAGGCTGTTCTCATCCTCTGCCCTTGTCCTCGTGTTATCTGCTGCTCAGAAGCCATGCTACTCCTGAGAACCACCTCCCTGACCATAAGAGAATTGACACTGAATAGGTAAAAAAGAAGAAACATTTATTGAATAGTTCTTAAATGATAATCACGGTAAAAGTGCTTTTATGAACAATTTTCTCAATTACATCTTAATAATCCTACAAAAACCTGCTTTCTTCATTTTAGAGGTAAGAAAATTTAAGCAGAGAGAGAGAGACTAAGAAGTTGTCTGTGGCATAGCCAAGGTGGTTGCTACTTAACACATGATGACGCCTTTTGTTAACAGTTTGAACTTTCAGGAACTTAACTACAAGGCAAACTGCAGTTAAGTGATACTGTGCTCAGGAAAACTAGAAATGGTTTTGGCAAAGGAGTGGCAGTTTTTGACACAACTGCCCTTCTGCATGCCAAATACTGATTTGTACACTTTCCTGAACAAGTAGAATGCCTCAGGTCCCTCTGCAAGGAAGACAGTATAGAGTATCTTTCAGTTACAACAGCTGGCTCAAGTCCAGATGTGCTGGGTGATATGCAGTCATCTCCATCATCACCTGGTCACTTAGGAACCGAAACACAAATGTCTGCTTTATCCCTCTCTACCCAGACTCCCACATAAATATATGTGTGTATGCATAGTCATATAGATAGAGGAGTGAAAGGCAGACAAAGACAAAGGCATAATTTCAATAAAAAATTTCAAAGAAAGGGAAAACACATTGTAATTCTCTGGTTCATGGCATGATAGACAGGTACTAAGAAGCCCCTGCCCTGGCTGGAGTCCCTATGGGGAATCATTATCTATGGCCTCCAGCTCCATTTGCAGCACTCCTCCCCATTGGCTAGGAAGTTCTTCCTTGTTCGTTCCATACCATGGCTGCATCTGAAGTGGATATTAGGAAACATGCCCTCCTTGGGAGCTTTATAGCTTTCACAGCCCACTCCCTGCTAGTATATGTTTGTAATGAAGCAATAAATTTGACTCATTGGATCATTTGGAAATATGATCCAGGACAGGATCACGTTTGTCTTTGTTGTTGGACAAAACAGTCACCTTAAAACTTGAAAGGCTTCTGATCTGCTTGCTTCCAGTCTGTCCCATGTGAGACATCCAAACCAAGGTTTTTTCCTAGATAAAGTTTTTACTCCTGCCTTATTTCTTTGTCCCTTAATTTAATGGCAGCTACTCCGATGTCGCACAGAACTGGAAGGAGGGTTTGGGAGGGAAAGTAGCACTCTTTATCTGATCTTTGCTACGGGGCGGAGTCCCTTTGTTAAAATGAGAAGTCTTAATGAGTCACTTGCTTTTGTTCAGTCCTTATCAATCTTGTCTCCTCTTTTTTGAAGGACAGAAGTCATTGGCATTCTCCAGTTTCTGCCTGCAAACCACCCAGGTTTGTCCAAAACCTTCTTGTAACACAAGAAGAAGCCAACACTTACTGATATTCTGGTTCCCCTCAACCACTCTCCTGTAAATGTAGACACTCAGAGCACTTGATCTGCCTTCCAAGTTATCCAAGGTCAGCATATTTACCAAGTGTTTTGCTACCACCTAGCTCTTTTTGATCTCAGAAACTCCCACCTTGGTTCTCAGCCAGTGCCACAGAATTTAGGCTTCTGTTTTAGAAGCACTCATCTTCAAGGCTTCATATTCTGCATATTACTTAGGCTAGGTTAAACAATCCAAACAGATAAAGACCTCTTGCAATAAATGTGTATTTCCCACTAATATATCAGGCCAAAAGGGTACCAGATTGGAGTAAAGCTGCTTCATGCTATTTAGAGGCCCAGGCTGACAGGGACTCTACCTGTTAAGATTTCATAGGCCAGGTCCAGGCGCCGTGGCTCATACCTGTAATCCCAGCACTTTGGGAGGCTGAGGCGGGCGGATCACGAGGTCAGGAGATCAAGACCATCCTGGCTAACACGGTGAAGCCCCGAATCTACTAAAAATACAAAAAATTAGCCGGGCCTGGTGGCGGGCACCTGTAGTCCCAGCTACTCAGGAGGCTGAGGCAGGAGAATGGCATGGACCCAGGAGGCAGGGCTTGCAGTGAGCCGAGATCACGCCACTGCACTCCAGCCTGGGTGACAGAGCGAGACTCTGTCTTAAAAAAAAAAAAAAAAAAAAAAGATTTCATAGTCCAGGCCTGGTAACAGCACAGATCACTTTCACTCACATTCCCACCTCTAGAATCAGTCACACAACCATATCAAACTGCAAAAAAGATGGAAAATGCACGCCAGTTGCACACCAGTGTTAAAGAAAAATCTTTCAAACACTTGTTAAAGATAAGGCACACTTTATTTGTGGGATACTGCAATGGGGCTTTGCAGTAGGGGAGAGACATTGGGCTCAACTCTAACTCCAACAAGGACCAATGGGGATTTATAGCCAACGAGCAGGGTGGGGGTCAATGGAGGGATGGAAAATTACCAAAAGAAAACATCAAAGCTAGGGAAATTCTGGCTAAACATCTGACAGGATTCCTGCTGATGAGAGGTCAGCATGATGAGATATTGAGAGTGGAATATGAGGAATTTGATCAAATGTTGAGAGATATCAAGGGTTGAGCCATTTTCTCTAAGCTGACTCAGCAGGATTAATGCTAAAACTGGCTAAGCAGGACAAGGTTGGGGCCTAATCAGACAGGGGGCTGAGAGGACCCTGACTCAGATTTGGTCTAGGAGGGAGTCACTGTCACCAGAAAGAAGAGTAAGGATTTTGGTGGACAGCTATTTCTGCCACAATTGTATTTTTTGAGATTATTTATTATCTTATTCTCAGGAAAATGAAACTATCTCAGAATTAAAGCTATGTCTTTCTATTCAAAACAGAGCTCAGATCATTCAAAATCATAATTATAATATCAGCTATGAGATTGTCTTGGTTCTCTAATTCCCATGGATAGAGATGTTCTAACCAAATGATGATTAGTATCTGCTAACAAATCCCCCAAATAAAATATTGACTAGACCACAGATCCCACAAGGTTCTCAGTTTCCTCTTGAGTGAGCTATACTAATCAGGAAGGGACTTGAATGAAAAGTGTAGTCATCACCATGATCAAATAGGATAGAGGGTAACATAAATTCCTTAGGACAAAGCCTCCCCCCATCACTATTTCCTCTCATCTATATGCCAAGCACTAAGTTAAAAGGGCCTAATGATCCAGTTGAATAGAACTGTTGGCATATGCAAAGTGCATATGCCATTAGAATTACAATGAGCAGAACAAGGGAAGTAAGTAACTCTTTTCCACCCCAGTACTGGAGAGATTACGTACAGTTCTAGGTTTTCAGCATTAGATTTCAAACCTAGGACATTTTCCATTATGAGGAGGCAATACCTGTACGATTTCAATTTTCAAGATACAAAAGTTATATAGAAGCACGTTACCAGATTTTGACCTGAATGTCTGCCTTTTAGTTCAAAGTTATGACTACAGAAACAAAAGAAGCAAGTACGTGGTGTTATAATTTAAGTGTGTGATATTAACAATTACACAGACCTGGAATCAATCTCAGCTATGCAATTTATTTTATTTTTATTTATTCATTTATTTATTATTTATGTAAATTTAGGGGGTAAAGTGCAATTTTTTTACATGGATATATTGTGTAGAAGTGAAGTCTAAGTTTGTATTTTCTATTTATTTACTTATTTAATTTTTGAGATGGAGTTTCGTTCTTGTTGCCCAGGCTGAAGTGAAATGGCGCAATCTTGGCTCTATCCAAGATTAGACCAATTACATCTTCTTCCAAAGGCTGAATGTGCAATATTAGCTATGTTTAAATTATAATCTCAAGATTTATTTATCCGCCTCCTGGGTTCAAGTGATTCTCCTGCCTCAGCTTCCCGAGTAGCTGGGATTACAGGCCTGTGCCACTATGCAGCTAATTTTTCTATTTTTAGTAGAAATGGGGTTTCAACATGTTTGCCAGGCTGGTCTCTAACTCTTGACCTCAGGTGATCCACCTGCCTCGGCCTCCCAAAATGCTGGGATTACAGACGTGAGCCACTGTGCCTGGCCAAGTTTGGGTTTTTAGTGTATCCACTACCAAAATAATGTACATTGTATTCATTAAGTAATTTCTCCTCCTTCACCCCCTCGCCCACCAACTCTCCCCATTTCTGAATCTCCAATGCCCATCAGTCCACACTGTATGTCTATGTGTGCGTATTATTTAGCTCCCACTTATAAGTGAGGGTAGTAGTTGTCTGTTTCTGAGTTGTTTCACTTAGGATAATGGCTTCTGGTTCCATTTACGTTGCTGCAAAAGACTCAATTTTATTTTTTATACCTGAATAGGATTCCATTATGTGTATATATGTATCACATTTTCTTTATCCAATCATCCATTGATGGACACACAGGTTGATTCCATATTGGGAATAGTGTTGCGATAAACAGATAAGTACAGGTGTCTTTTTGATATAAGAATTTCTTTCACTTTGGGTACATACCCAGTAGTAGGATTGCAGGATCACATGGTAGTTCTATTTTTTGTTCTTTGAGAAATTTCCATACTGTTTTTCATACAGGTTGTATTAATTTACATTCTGTATTTGTCCATTTCTTGTTGCTAATACCCAAGACTGGGTAATTTATCAAGGAGAGAGATTTAATGAACTCATAGTTCCACATGGCTGGGGAGGCCTCACAATCATGGAGAAAGATGAAGAAAGAAAAAAGGGGACTTCTTACATGGCAGGAGGGCAAGAAAGCTTGTGCAGGGGAACTGCCATTTACAAAACCATCAGATCTACCACAAAAACAGTATGGGAGAACCACCCGCATGATTCAATTATCTCTACCTGGCCCTGCCCTTGACACACGGGGATTATTACAATTCAAGGTGAAATTCAGGTGGGGACACAGTCAAACCATATTACATTCCCACTAACATTCTTTTTCCTCCGCATCCTCTCCATCTGTTATTTTTGGCTTTTTGATAATAGCCATTCTGACTGGTGTAAGCTGATATCCCATTGTGGTTTTAACTTGCAGTTATCTGATGACTGGTGATTTTGAGCATTTTTTCATATGCTTATTGGCTATTTGTATGTCATCTTTTGAGAAGTGTCTATTCGTGCCCTTTGCCCACTTATTAATGGGATTATTTGGGGAGTTTTTTGTTGAGTTCCTTATATATTATGGATATTAGTCCCCTGAATGACGCACAGTTTGCAAACATTTTCTCTCATTCTGCAGGTTTTCTGTTTACTCTGTTGATTATTTCCTTTGCTGTGCAGAAGCTTTTTAGTTTATCTAAGTCCCATTTGTCTATTTTTATTTGTGTTTCTTGTGCTTTTGAGGTCTTAAGAATGAATTTTTTGCCTAGACCAATGTCCAGAAGAGTTTTCCCTAGGTTTTCTTCTAGTACTTTTTAAAAAATAATTTTAGGTCTCACATTTAAGTCTTTAACCCACCTTGATTTCTGTATACAGTGAGAGATAGGAGTCCAATTTCATTCTTCTGTGTACAACAATCCAACATTCCCAGCACTTATTGAAAATGATGTCATTTCCCCACTGTATGTTCTTGTCAATTGTGTCAAAGATCAGTATTTTGCTTTATTTCTGGGTTCTGTATTCTGTTCCAGCTGTGGAGTTTATTAGCTAGAAAATGACAAGAAAATATTCCTACTAAATTAGATAATTGTACTTCAGTCAGTCCAGAATTCCAGTAAAATTGGAAAGCTCTTTTCCCATTCTTCTAATAAACCCCATGGGAAGACTGGCATGAGTCTCTTTTTTAAGACAAGATAAGGCTCTTCGAGACGTTGTTAATTTCCTTATTTTAGCATGTAACTTAGCTGATCTTCTCACTTTGAAGAAGAGAATTGCTTACATTTTAAAATGTTCTTTGATGCTGGATCTGTGACTAATAAGCTTTGTCTCTCAATGCAGAATGCTTGAGGGGCTGACTAAAAATCACATGCTCTACTTTTAAATTACATACAAATAGGAGGGAATATGTTGATTTTATGTGACTTCCACACACAACTTTTTTGACAGCATTAGTGATTCGGATGGCCTTAGTCTCAGGAGTTGTCATTAAGTTTGTTGTTGTTGTAACAAAGAGCTAATTATCCAAGATTAGACCAATTACATCTTCTTCCAAAAGCTAAATTTCCAATATTAGCTATCTTTAAATTATAATCTCAAGATTTATTTATATGGTGTCCTCTATGTAACAAGATAAGTATTGATTAGTAGGACGTTACCAAGAGAACATTCATCAGAATATAGTTGCAGCTCAATGTTTCCACTTTCTTGATCTTATAGGTTTTGGGATCGACCTCTTAATCAAATGCATATTTGATTTAAATATTTTGTATTATTCTACATATCATTTCACTATGTTCTTGGCTGTAATCATTAATGCATTTCTGCTAGATAAATGCTAAATGTCTAGATAATCAATTATATTAAATGTACTGCTGAAAAAGGACACCCTCTTCAGTAAATGCTGCTAGGGAAATTGGATATTCATATTCACAAGAATGAAATAAACCCCTATCTCTCATCACATACAAAAATCAACTCGACATAGGTTACGGAACTAAATGAAAGACCTGAAATTATCAAAACACTAGAAGAAAACATAAGATAAAAGCTTTAGGACATTGGTTAGTAAAATACTTTATGGATAAGACTTAAAAAGCACAGACAACAAAAACAAAAACAGACAAATGGTACTATCTCAAACTAAAAAGCTGCTGCACAGCAAAGGAAATAATCAACAGAATGAGAAGACAACTTGTAGAATGGGAGAACATCTTTGCAAACTATCCATATGACAAGTATCCATATAACATCCAGAATATGCAAGAGAGTCAAATAACACAAGGGTTCTTTTAAAATCCCATTAAAATACGGGATATGAATAGACACTTTTCAAAAAAAGACATTCAAGTGGCCAAAAAGTATATGAAAAAATTCTCAAGATCACTAATCATCAGGGAAATACAAATTAAAACCACAATGAGATATCACCTTACCCCAAATGCTGGCAAGGATGCAAAGAAAAGGGAGCTTCTATACATTATTGGTGGAAATGTAAATTATACAGCCATTATGGCAAACAGTATGGAGAGTCCTCAACAAAACTAAAGATAAAACCATATGCTCTAGCAGTCCCACTACTGGATATTTATGCAAAGGAAAGGAAATCAGTGTTTCAAAGAGGTATCTCTATCTCCATGTTAATTGCAGCATTATTCCCAATAGCCTGAATATAAAATCAGCCCAAATGCCCATCAATAGATAAAGAAAATGTTGAATATATACACAAAGGAACACTCTTCAGTCATAAAAAAGAATAAAATCCTGTCATTAGAGGATGATCCTGGAGGACATTACATTAAGTGAAGTAAGTCAGACCCAGAAAGATAAATAATGCACATTCTCACTCATGTGGGATCTACAAAGTTGAGCACGTGGAAGTAAAGAGTAGAACTGTGGTTATTAGAGCCTGGGAAGAGGAGGAGACAGGGGAGGACAGGGAGAGGACTTTTAATGGATAAAAAGTTATAGCTCTATAATAGAAAAAAGTTCTAGTGCTCTATAGCATTGTAAGGTGAATATAGTTAACAATGTATTGTATATTTTCAAAAAGCTCGAAGATTTTGAATGATCCCAACACAAAGAAATGATGTTTGAGGTAATAGATATGCTAATTGCCATGATAAGATTATTATACATTGTATACATGTATGAAAATATCATTCTATATCCCATAAACATGTACGATTATTATGTGGCAAAAAAATTAAAAGGAAAAAAAATGGGCTACAGAATGTCCTAGCTAATTTAAGAATTGGATGAATAAGCCGGGCAGGGGGGCTCACACCTGTAATCCCAGCACTTTGGGAGGCTGAGGCGGGCGGATCACGAGCTCAGGAGATCGAGACCAGCCTGGCTAACACGATGAAACCCTGTCTCTACTAAAAATACAAAAAATTAGCCAGGCAAGGTGGGGGGCGCCTGTGGTCCCAGATGCTGGGGAGGCTGAGGCAGGAGAATGGCGTGGACCCCGAGAGGCGGAGCCTGCAGTGAGCCGGGATCGCGCCACTGCACTCCAGCCTGGGCGACAGCGAGACTCCGTCTCAAAAAAAAAAAAAAAAAAAGAATTGGATGAATAAGCATAGTTGTTTATGTGCATGATTTGATTAACCTGAAGATATTTATTCACATGCTAAAGGGAAGCGGAGTTACAGGTGGGCTCCAAAGAGAAAAACAGAAACATTAGTATTTGCTCCCCAACCTGGCCCCAGGGACTCTTATAGGAGGGAACTCCAAAAGCCAAAGCTGAAAAGTTGTTCTGCTAAAGACTCACATGCTACCTAGACAATAAGGAATGCTGTTTCAAAGCCCAGGTGATGAATTTAATAGAGTGTGGAAGAGATGTCCTCCCCAAAAGATCTGTTTAAACTTTAGAGAGAGGATTTAAATTCAAAATGTTACTGAGTTTTTAGAGATAAGGTCACACAAAAGCACTCTATCACATAATTAAATGTAACACATAATACCTGTTTGCTATCATCAAATCCTGAAGTTTCTGCTTTAGATAACTTCTTTTCCACCTTCAACCAAAGCATGTGGTTCTTGCTTTCACGGATATGGCAGATGCAATTGTCTCTTACCCAGACAATGCCTCACTAGCACTGTCCATGAAACAGCACTTATATGTAAAAACTTTCTTTGTTCATAAAAAAAATGAAAAAAAATTATGTGTTGCTAAATCAATTTAATTTGAGAAACAGCTTTTAATTTAGAGGTTGAGTAACAGAAAGCCCAATTTAGCTGTATTGAGAGCCACAGTTGACAACAGATGTTCATTTTTCAGTTTGCAGGAATACTTGCTCATTGTCCTGACCTACCTAGAGAGTATTTATCCATTCTTCAGTGTGACCACTATTATCTCTGCTTTTATGAAATTTTTCTTATCTTCTTCCCAACAGACTTTAATGCCACTGTGGGACACTAGTATTGGAGGGAGGTTGTCCCAGCCTTAGGAATCTAAAACAGAACAGACCATTATTCATTAACAGCAAATGATGGAAAAGCAAGAGTGTCTTTTAAGATGGGTATACTAGCAAGTAACAGAAAACTGAATGCAATGGGCTTTTAAAAAAATAAAGAAAAATTATAGGTTTATAGAATTGAAAAATTTAGATGTGCTGCACAGATTTTGTGTACCTGTGACTCCACCCTCTTTTTCCTGTCAGTTTGGTCTGCAGACTGGCTTCCCTTGTAAAACAAAATGGCTTTGGTAGTACTTTTCTTCAGTCATTGAAGGAAAAGAAGGCCCTCTCTCTTTCTCTGGATTATGTTCTGATGTGAAGCATAAAACAAATTTAAAGTAATTGCTTTGACTGGAGGAATGCTGTACCCTCACTAGTGGAAGCTGGATTATAACACATCCCTGAACCCCAGCCTGAATTAAAGAGGGAGAAAATTATATTGATAGTTTACGGCAATAAATAAGCATCCATGTAGCTTTTGATTGGCAGTTATCCAATGGGAAAATGGTGGAGTGGATTTAGCAGGTTAGCCATAGTTATGCCAAATATCTCAGGATTATTTAATCTGCCAGTGGGTCACCCAAAATATGCAACACATTTTAGACATATCTAGTACCCAGTGTAACCAATTCAGTGCAGTAGAGATATTTGCATTTTCAAAGTAGGAATCAACATCAGTGATGAAATAGCGCATAGAAGGTAATATTTTCAGATGAAGGCTAGTTCCTAGTATCCTATAAGGCACATCACGTAGGTAGCCTCCTGCTTTGTATATGCATGAAAGCAATTCTAGGACCAGATAAAAGGTAATGTGAGCTTTAATATCACTGCTAAATCATGCCTCTTTTAAATTATTAACTGTATTGAGGGTAGGGACTTTGGGACAGAATCTACTATGTGGAGAGATATTAAAATCTTAAAACGGATTTTTTAAAGCCTGTCTCTCTGCCTTCTGTCTGCTCCTCATCATTCACCAAGAAGGATTCCTACATGCTCTTACGGAAGGAGGTTCATGATCAATGGTAATACTGAACATGTATCTAGCCAGAAGACTGATTTTTCTGCTTTGGGACCAAATATAAATATGTCTCAATAAGTTAATGCAACTCTGAGTTTATTAGCGCTAATATAAGAGAGTGAAGATTGATTTAAATACCTGATACACACTGAGTAACAATTTAAATGTAGAGCAAGACTTTCAGCCAGTTAAGATGAAAAGGACTCTCCAAATAACTTTTGCTGCTTTTTCTGGTTATGTGCAATTAATCAAGACTCATAGATAAGAATGGCTACCTAATCCACCACCACCTCAGCACAAGATGACTGGAACCACTGTACATAATCACAATGACCCCACATGCAGGTTTCCAACAGAAGATGCCCAATTATCACCAAGCTTCATGGCCAATCCTTGCACATCTTTATATTCAGAAGGGGTTTCTTAAGGCTGAGTTTAATAGTAAATTCTCTTTTAAAGTTTCCCAGGTGAAAAAGGGCTATGGTTATTAGTAAATTTGTATAAGCTCCCATTTTACATTATTTATTTCATTTTGTCCCCACCTTAACATTAGTATGTGCGTATCTGTTATTATCAGTCAAAAAAGAGAACACTGAGAATTAGCAACAGTTCCAAAATCACCTGGTAGATTACAGAGCTAAACATCAGATTCAGTGTTATTACCCGTATTTCTCCAATATTTACAGATGAACACTAAATCTTTCCTTTTGTTAATTTTCCCCGTCTTAAAATCACCTCCAGTTTTCTTCATCTTACATTAAAGAGCCTGAATTGCAACCCTTGAATGGTTTGTGTTAATTTTTCATCAACCCTATCCAGGTTCTAACATTCACTAATTTATCAAACATTTATTTACTAAACATAAACTTGTGCCTGGAGCTGTGCTTGGCTCATGGACAATCATGAGTAATACACATGCTTCCTCCCATCGGGGAACTGAATAAATTATAAAGGAGACAAAGATTAATCAGAATTGCACAATCAAATGTATAAATACAAATTGTGAATGCTGTGATATGGGAACCTTAAGAAGTACTGTGATATGTACAATAGAGATGAAAGAAAAAAATCACTGAGAATGTAGACTTTGAGCTGAGTTCTGATGGGTGAGTGGGAGTTCTAAAAAAAATAGAAGAGAGGCCTCTATCTCCTGTAAAAGAGGAGAAAGCCTGAAAATGCCCCTCTAAAAAAGAGGTAGAAATGAAGGATGAAATATATAGATTGGCATACAAGAAAGTAAGAGGATGAACTGGAGGCCAAAAAGTCAGAGAAACACTTGAGCTGATGCTTCAGAAGCCCTGTAGTGGTATGAGGAGAGGGAGAAAAAAAGATGACCGTTGGTCTCATTAAATAAGAAATTTTTACATCTAACAGACACAAGGTCATAGGCCACAGGGAAATAGAAACACTTGGGAGAAATTCAAAACTTATATGGGGTCAGTAAAAAGGTGGACTGGGGAGAAAAAAATCCACCCTCTCCTGGACAGTTGCATGGAGGAAGTTTTTGTGTCTCAGTATGACTCAGGTGGGACACAAATAATAATTTCCCCTAAGAATTGATGACCACAGGCCAGAGTTAGGCTACTGAAGTTATGCTACTATAAAAAATTTCCCCTGAAATGCTAAAACTCCTTGGGTGCCTAATAAAAAGAAAATGCAAAATATCTCTGGAATGAGATTATTCCAACCCAGAAGAAATAGAATTCCTAAAGATAAAGCACTACCAAACATTAGTTCACAATCTAAAATTTCAAGACATAGAAGCAGAAAAAAAACTTCCACCAAAAATGTACAAACAGAAAATGACAGAAAGGAGAAGAGTTGTTGATCTCAGTAAACGCAAAAGAATTATCTTATAAAAAAAGTAGACCTTAAAAGTAACCTGAGGAAAGAAATAGAATTTCCACAGAGGAATAATATTTAGACAAGCAGCATGTTTCTCAGTAACCATAACACAAGTCAGAAAGGAGTTGGTATATTTTTGTGTGCTGAGAGAAAAAGACTATAAATTTAGAATTCACAAGTTAGGGCAAAATAAAGACATTTTTACATGAAGATGAACTCATCACAAAAAGCTACTTAAGAATATATTTCTGGAAGAAAAGATGATCTGAGATGTAGGAAGAATAGGAAGGAAGATATTAATGCATGCTTTGGTAAATGCAACTAAGCACTGACTATATACATAAATAAAAATCAAAATGCTAATTTAGGATATTAAAAAAATCAAAGTGGGATAATACAAAAAATAACAACATGTAAAATGAGAACAAGTGATCAGAGTTTTTTGAGGCGTATTCTTGAGAGGAGGATATAAATGTTGGTTAACATTAGACTTTCTACATCAGTTATGCCTGTTACAATTTAAAAGTAAACTCAACAGAAACAGAAATAAATTGTAAACTTTCAAACACAGAAAGAGAAAACAAAGAAAAAATAAGTGTGTGGAAAGAAATTAAAAAGCTTCAATTAATACAAAGAAACAGAAAAAGAGAATACATAGGCATGGTCAAGAAAAAATACAAAATAGAATGTGTATAAATATAAGAGTAATGACAATAATGTAAATCAATTAATGTTGCCAGTCCAAAAATGATAATTTTCAGCTTAAGTGGTAAAGAGAAATACTTTGTTCAATTTCTCGAAAGATGAACAGTGCAGGTGCCTAGGCCTTGGTCTTTTAGTCTTTCAAGGCTGCTATAGCAAAATACCATAAACTAGGTAGCTTATAAACAGCAAAATTTTATTTCTCACATTGCCAGTCCAAGATCAAAGCACACACATACTTGTCTGGTGAAGACCAGCTTCCTCACATATGGTGTCATCTAGCTGTGTCCTCACCTGATGAAAGGAATAAACAAGCTCCTTTGGGCCTTTATAAGGTTACAAATTCTGTTCACGAGGGTTCCACCTCATGATTTAATCACTTCCCAAAGGCCCTACCTTCTAATACCACCACACTGGGGGCTAAGATTATAATATGAATTTTGCAAGCACTCAGTCTGCCCATTGCAGCCTTTCTGTGGAATACTAAAAATAATTTACGTGTGTGTGTGTGTTTGTGTGTATGTGTGTGTTTGTGTGTATGTGTGTGTGTTTATATATGTATAATTGACGTATACGAAATAGAACATGAGCCAAGTATTTAAGAGCCATAAAGCCAATCTACCCTTGAACATTTTATCATATCCAGTAGAATTGAACATGTGTGAGTTGAGAGCTTAGTATCATCAGAAAATAGAAGATAAACCCAGTATTTTGCCTTCATTTCTTAAACTCAGACCACAAATAACTATACCTTTGATGTAAGAGTAAACGGAAATGTAACTTCTTCTCCCTACTACTCATTTTAGCCCTGACCTGAGTCACAGTCAAAATGTGGGCACACAACGCACAATCATTCAGCATCTCCAAGAGAAAAATAGTGATGATGAAGCATCACTAATTTGGCATTTTTGTTTCGGAGGACATTGACTACAGTTGATGAGATAGCCTTGTAATTAAAGATGCCAAGTAAATAATAATTGTGTGGAGATGTGCTAATATAGCAAGTATGCATAAGTGTAAACTTGCTGTGATAGGCAAAACTTTGCATTCTCTCAGTATTCAAGTAGTGAGTTTCTTATATTATTATGCTAACAAGAAGGCATAGATCCCTAGGGACATCTTTTTTGATTGATTTCACAAATATTTTGTACTAGCAGCACATGCTGATTGCAGTGAAGTAGGACTGGATAACAATTATAAAATTTTGTTATTTCTTGACAACTGTTATGCTCATTCTCCAGCTATAATTCCCATTGAAAACTGTTTATGTCATGTACTTTATTCCAAATATGACTTTATTAATTCAACTCTGTGACCAGATATCCTTAGATCAATGAACAGTAGATATAAAAACACTTTCTCGAATGGCATGGTAATAGCAGTGAACAGAGGTGTGGGTGCGGAAGGTCTTCAAAATAAGTTTAGCATGAAAGATGTCATACATGCTATTCCCAATGCTTGGAACATGGTGACTAAAGACACAGTGTGCATGCCTGGCACAGCCTCTGGCCTGAGCTATGTACAGTGATCATGAACATCTTGGTGACTTTGATTCTGTATTCAAATGAGAAAAAAATGTTTCATTTCCTTTATGCTAAATATGTACCTTCAGAGTCCATCTGTAAGCTGGAAGAAGTGGATATTGAAGATTTTAACATCAATAATGAGGGTCCAGTTGTTCATTCATTAACCAGTGGTAAATTAGTTAAAATAATTCCAAGTTAAGGTGATTGTGATAATAGTGACAATGAAGATGATGTTAACACTGGAGAAAAAGTGCCTATAGATGACATGGTGAAAATGTGGGATGTGCTTTTATCGTACTAGAGCAGCATGCCCTCATAACAGAACAAGAAATCACATCAGTTTATAAAATTAAAGAGAGACTTCTAAGACACAAACTATCATTAATGAGGAAAATAACTTGGAAGAAATAGTTTTAAAAGCCATCCAGCAGAATGCCTGTTCATCCCCAGAGAACCTACTTTCTGGGCCCTCAATTCCTTCTGATGTTTCTCCTCATAAAAAATTTAAAATACAGTGTATAGTAACCATTTATTCAAAACACAGATTCATAGATGGAGACCAAAAAAAAAACAATATTGTTTGTTGTTACTGTTGTTGAATAACTGACACAGGTATTCTGGTGATGCTACTGTGCTGTTTAGTTACCCTGAACACATTATGTTTTCATTGTGTTAAATATGGCATTTTTTTAATGTTAAGTGCTTATGTGTGAATAAATGTAAAAAAAGATTGCTTATAGGTAGTTTATGAATGTATAGTGAGAATGATGGTGATGCCAAACAACCACAGATTGTCCACATGGGTAGCTAAAGTAGTGACACCTTTGCTTTCTGGTGGTTTAATGTACACAAACTGTTTTGTGCTCAAAATTATTAAAAATACTATATAAAATTAACTTCAGTTTATGTGTATAAGGTCTACATGAAACATAAATTCTATGTTTAGACATGATCTCATTCCCAAGATAGTTCATTATACATATGAAAATATTCCAAAATCAGAAACATTTCTTGTCCCAAGCATTTTAGAAAAGGAATACTATATTAAAGAACTTCCAAAAATAAGTAAAAAAAATCAACTACCTAATAAACAAAAGAAAAAGAAATTTCACAAAAGAGATACTATAATTGTCCCAAACATATGAAGAATGTTAAAGCCATTAATCATTTGGGATATACACATTAAAACCACTATGTGACACCATTTTCATCCTCCAGATGGACAAAATTAAATAATCAAACAATATCAAGTGATGGCCAGAGTGTGTAGAGAAATTGAAATGTTTGTTCACTTTTGGTACAAATATGAAGTAGGGAAGACTACTTTAAAAACCAGTTTCGTATTACTTATTAAAGCTGAATATACACAACATACCTATAACCTATGGCTTCTTAATTCCACTACTATATTTATATGTGAGAGAAATTTTTCATATGCACTGGAAGTCAGGTACAAGGATATTTACAAAATCCTTGTTTTAAGGCAAAACCCCCCAAAACTATTCAAATGTCTATCAACAATAGAAAGATTAATTCAGTTATGGTATGCTCTTAAAATGATCTAAGAAAAGGCATGTAAATTGATGAAATAAAATATGGTACAACATTAATAAATCTCTAAAACATAATGTGGACCAAAAGAAACAAATTTTTTAAATCATATAAATATGATTTATTTGTATAATATTCAAGAGTAAATAAATCTAAAAATATATTGTTTGGGAAGAGACAAATGTACAGATACAAAAACTACAAAGGAAAAGCATGAGAATAAGTAGCACAAAAGAGGAAGCACAAATGGCCAATACACATACGAAGGGTGTGCTACTCACTAGTAATCATGGAAATGCAAATTAAGACAACAATGATATCCCATTTCAAATCCAGTTATTGGCAAAAATTAAAAAGAGTTACAAAATCAAGGTTTAGGAGTGATGTCAGCAAGATGGCTGACAAGAGGTGCCTAATGTTCATTTCTCCCCTACAAGAAAAAAGACCCAACAACAAACAACCAACCATATTTTAACCAAAGTTCTTGAAGCAGAGTGCTGGAGTGCAGCAGGGGACTGGCAGATCTCCTGTAGAGCATGGAGACATGGGATGTGTATTAGTTCATTCTTAGGCTGCTATGAATAAATACCCAAGACTGGGTAATTTATAAAGAAAAGAGATTTAATTGACTCACAGTTTCAAT
Organism: Hylobates moloch; assembly: GCF_009828535.3. NCBI lineage: Eukaryota > Metazoa > Chordata > Mammalia > Primates > Hylobatidae > Hylobates > Hylobates moloch. Next base: position 79,177,525 of record NW_026652286.1, on the reverse strand, counting down.
GGCTGGGGAGGCCTCAGAAAACTTACAATTATGGTGGAAGGCACCTCTTCTCAGGGTGGCAGGACAGAGAATGAATGCCAGCAGGGGAAATATCAGATGCTTATAAAATAATCAGATCTCATAAGAACTCATTCACTATCATGAGAACATCATGGGGGAAACTGCCCCCAGCAATTAATTACCATCCACCGGGTCCCTCCCACGACATGTGAGAATTATGGGGATTACAATTCAAGATGAGATTTGGGTGGGACACAGGCAAACCAGATCAGAATGGATGCATAGAAAAGGAAACTAAACACTGTGTTTTTGCTACTCCATCTCCCTAGTTGGGGTCAGTTTGGAACTAGGAGGGACTCTTCCTGTGGGGAAAAGGTAAGCAGAAGGTCCCCAGAAGTCCTAATTAAAACTGTCAAAACGTATTGTCTTTGTTGATTGAGAATGATCTAGTACTCTCAGGTCCTGAGCCCAGTCTGGAGTGGGGCTGCCAAGAGTTCACATGACTGCATTGCTCCAAAGTGGAAGTCTACATTGTGCTTCCTCTACCTCATGACATGATCCAAGCTGCTGCTGTAAGGTGCTATCTTGAGACTGAAGCCACTGCTAGTGTGTCCTGCATTGGGGGCCAGTAGCCACTGCAACTCCCCAAACCTGAGGCTCTGCTGCCACTACACAGTGCTCACACATAACACACCATCCCCTAGCCAAGGAGCTACAGCTGTACCTTCTCAGAATAAACTGTATAGGAGGCATTGTATCTTTCCCGTTCAAGTTGGTGCAAAATCCTGACCCTGCTATTCGAAGCCTAGGCCCAGAAGAATAGCCACAATCTGAGTACTCAATCTTACAAGGTGCCCTGCCTTCCAAGGAATAGGCAGTCCTGCCCAGCATGGAGGTTGTGACTGAACTGGTGGTGGAGTCGCCCCCAGGCACCTTTGACCATGGCACAGCTCAGTGCTCCCATCACCAGCAGGGAGGTCATGGCAGACCCAGTGGTGGAGCAGCCCTGGTATACCCTTGGTGCATGGAACAACCTGGTGCACTTGGCTCCAGTGGGGAGGCTGCTCTTGAGAAGCTGCACAAACTTCTGTAGCCTAAGCCACTGAGTCACTGGCAGGCATCACTGAAGTTGACTAAAGCTAAAGAAACTGCATGAGACTACACTTCTGTGCCCACCTGGAACCAAAGCCAACACCAGAAGATGTATCTATAGGTGATAATCTTTCCCAGTGAAAGATGCTCTATAAAATTAGAAGTGGTAACTCTTATACCAGATGCACAGATGTCAATGCAGGGAAAAAAGAAACATGAAAAAGCAAAGAAACTTCAAACCACCAAAGAAACAAAATAACTCTCCAATAACTTACCCCAAAGAAAATTTACAAATTGCCTGAAAAGGAGTTCAAAATCATGATCTTAAGGAAACTCAGCAAGATAAAAGAGAACATACATAGACAATTCAGTGAAATCAGAAGAACAATTCATGATCTGAATGAAAAATTTAACAGAGATAGATATTAAAAAAACAAATCTTTAAGCTAAAGCCTTTGATGAATAAAATAAAAAATACAATTGAGAGCTTTGAGAACAGACTAGATCAAGCAGAAGAAACTATTTCTGAACTCGAAACAGGTCTCTTGAAATAGCCTAGTCAGAGGGAAAATAAAACAATATGAAAAGTGTGAAAATATCTTTCAAGACCTATGGACTCATAAATATTTATATCACGGGCATTACAAAGGGAGAAGAGACAGAGAAAGGCACAGAAAGCTATTTAGCAAAATAAAAGCTAAAAACTTGCCAGGTCATGAGAGAGACATGGACAATGAGATACATGAAGTTTAAAGGTTGCAATTAGAATCAATCCAAAGAGGTCCTCTTCAAGGCACATTATAATCAAACTTCCAAACATCAAAGACAAAGAGAACATTCTAAAAGCAGCAAGAGAAAAGTGTCAAGTCATATTTAATCCTCATTAGATTATCAGCAGATTTCTCAGCAAAACCTTGAAGGTGAGGAGAGAATGGGATTATATATTCAAAATGCTGAAAAGAAGACAACTGTTATCAAAGAATAATATCGCCAGCAAAGCTATCTTTCAGAAAGGAAGCAAGCAGAAGCTGAGGAAATTCATCACCACTACAGCAGCCTTACAAAGAAGGTTTATGGCAATACTTCAACCAGAAGTGAAAGGATGCCAATTACTACCATGAAATTATATGAAAGTATAAAACTGACTGGTAGAGGTAAATGCATAATTAAATTCAGAAGACCTCATTACTGTAATAATGGCACATAATCTTTTAAATCTCCCCATGAAGATAAAACATCAAAATAGACATTGATATCTATAGCTACAATAAGTTGTTAAGGAATATACCCTATAAAAATGCAAATTAAGGTAACAAAATTACAAATTATGGGGAAGGAAGATAAAAGTCTAGAATATTTGTATATGACCAATGTTAAATTGTTACCAGTTGAAAATAGTCTTCTACAGGATTTTTAATGTAAGCCCCAGAGAAACTATAAAGGAAAAGATTACAGGAAAGGATTATTGTTAAAGATGGGAGAAATCAGTCCTGGTGTTCCATTGAAAACCAAAGTAAGATGATTATAGTTAACAATATTGTATATTTCAAAATAACTAGAAGACAGAGACTTTCAATTGTCTCACCACAAAAAAAATGATAAATGTTTGAGATGATGAATAAGCTGAATACCCTGATCTGATCATTACACCATATATATGTATCAAAACACCACACTGCGTGATATGGTTTGGCTGTGTCCTCACCTAAATCTTATCTTGAATTGTAGCTCCCATAATTCCCATGTATTGTGGGAGGGACCCGGTGGTAGATAATTGAATCATGGGGATGGTTTCCCCCACACTGTTCTCACGATAATGTCTCATGAGATCTGATGGTTTTATAATGGATTTCCCCTTTCACTTGGCTCTCATTCTCTCGTCTGCCACCATGTAAGACATGGCTTTTGCCTTCCATCATGATTATGAGGCCTCCCTAGCCACATGGAACTGTGAGTCCATTAAACCCCTTTTCATTAATAAATTACCCAGTCTCTGGTGTGTCTTTTTCAGCATCATGAGAACAGAGTAATACAGTAAATTGGTACCAGTAGAATGAGGCACTGCTGTAAAGATACCTGAAAATGTGAAAGGAACTGGAATTGGGTAACAGGCAGAGGTAGGAACAGTTTGGAGTGCTCAGAAAAAGACATGAAAATGTGGGAAAGTTTGGAACTTCCTGGAGACTTGTTGAATGGCTTTGACCAAAATGCTCATAATGATATGGACAATATCCAGGCTGAGGTGGTCTCAGGTGGAAATGAGGAACTTGTTGGGAATGAGAGTAAAGGTGACTCTTGCTATGTTTTAGCAAAGAAGCTGACAGCATTTTGCCCCCGCCCTAGAGATTTGTGGAACTTTGAACTTGAAGGAGATGATTTAGGCAATCTGGCAGAAGAAATTTCTAAGTAGCAAGGCATTCAGGAGGTGACTTGGGTGCTGTTAAAATTATTCAGTTTTAAAAGGGAGATAAAATAAAATTTCAGAAAATTTGCAGCCTGACATTGCAATAGAAAAGAAAAACCCATTTTCTGAGGAGAAATACAAGCTGGCTGCAGAAAGAGTCAAACGTTAGTAGCCAAAAACCATGGGGGAAATGTCTCCAGGGCATGTCAGAGACCTTTGCGGCAATCCCTCCCATCACAGGCCCAGAGGCCTAGGAAGAAAAAAACCGTTGTGTGGGGCTCTTCTGCTGTGTGCAGCCTAAGGACTTGGTTCCCTGCATCCCAGCTGCTCTAGCCATGACGAAAAGGGGCCAACGTACAGCTCAGACCATGGCTTCAGAGGGTGCAAGCCCCAAGCCTTGGCAGCTTACATGTGGTGTTGAGCCTGCAGGTGCACAGGAGATTTTAGAACCTCTGCCTAGATTTCAGAGGATGTATGGAAATGCCTGGATGTCCAGGCAGACATTTGCTGCAGGGGCAGGGCCCTCATGGAGAACCTCTGCTAGAGCAGTGTGGAAGGGAAATGTGGGGTTTTCCCTTCTCCAGTGGGAAGCCCCCACTGGGGCACTCCCTAGTGGAGCTGTGAGAAGAGGGCCACCGTCCTCCAAACCCCAGAATGGGAGATATACCGGCAGCTTACATCGTGTGCCTGGAAAAGCCACAGACATTTAACACCAGCCTGTGAAAGCAGCCAGGAGGGGGGTCGTACCCTGCAAAGCCACAATGGCAGAACTGCCCAAGACCATGAGAGCCCACCTCTTACATCAGCATGACCTGGTTGTGAGACATGGAGTCAAAGGAGATCATTTTGGAGCTTTAAGATTTGACTGCCCTGCTGGATTTCGGACTTGCATGGGGCCTGTAGCCCCTTTGTTTTGGACAATTTCTCCCATTTGTAATGGCTATATTTACCCAATGCCTATACCCCCATTGTATCTAGGAAGTAACTAACTTGCTTTTGATTTTGCAGGCTCATAGGTGGAAGTGACTTGCCTTGTCTCAGATGAGACTTTGGACTGTGGATTTTGAGTTAATGCTGAAATAAATTAAGACTTTGGGAGACTGTTGGGCATGATTGGTTTTGAAATGTGAGGACATGAGATTTGGGAGGGGCCAGGGGGAGAATGATATGATTTGGTTGTGTCTTTACCCCAATTTTATATTGAATTGTAGCTCCTATAATTCTCACATGTTGTCGGAGGGACCTGGTGAGAGATAACTAAATCATTGGGGGCAGTATCCCCCATACTGTTCTCGTGGTAATAAATAAGTCTCACGAGATCTGATGGTTTTATAAGGAGTTTCCCCTTTCACTTTGTTCTCATTCTCTCTTGTCTGCCACCATGTAAGACGTGCCTTTCACTTTCAGCTATGATTGTGAGGCCTCCTCAGCCACACGGAACTGTGACTCCGTTAAACCTTTTTTTCCTTTATCAATTACCCACTCTTGGGTATGTCTTTATCAGCAGTGTGAGAACAGACTAATACAATGCACTTTATAAGTACATACAATAATTGTCAATTTAAAATGAAATAAAACATAAACAAAACAACCCCCACCCCATGGTTTGGCCAAACTGAAGTTACAGATACCACATATTCCAAGCCTATGTTTAATATGCAGGAGAAATGTATGCATATGTACAGAAGGAGACCTGTATAAAAATAGTTTTAAAATGTAATATAGTCATATAATTCTAATTAGCTAGAATGAAAAATGGACGTATAAAGATGGATAAATTCACAATATTGACAACCCCTGGTGATAAATATGTTCAGACATGGGTATCCAGAAGGTATCACTTTGCCAGTATTGGTTTAATATATATTTAAAGACACTGAGTGGAAACAAATATGACAAAAATAATATTTGATAAAGCTAAATAATGGGATGACACATAGTGCCATCTGATTTCTTAAGAAATCAGAGCTAGATCACAACTTAGATGTTATTTAAGAGACCATGTATATTTTTTGTTGATTGCACGGTATAAGGGAATATAGAGGAAAATAAAATTCTGTTATATAAAATATCTTGAACCATCTGAAATGTTCTCATTGACAGGTTTCAGCATATTGACATTAAGTAATATTCTTAAAGCCTAATGTAAACAGCATGGTGATGAGGAAGATGGCCTACTATTAAAGCTAAAAAAAAAAAAAAAAAAATTAAGGTCAAAACTCCCAAAAAGACTTATAATAGAGACTCAGTAGTATGGGTCAAACTGGTTGTTTATGACTAATGCCCATTCTGATGAAGTTGTCTGTACCATACAAGTTGTTAAATATTTTGACTGTCACTCTTGTTTTGATATATCAGGATTTAATCAAATATTTCAGTTAACAGAAAATTTCTATACACATCACTAAAAAAATTACCAGTTTACAATTGTTCAAATGTATTCAGACCTAAAAGTTTATCAAATAAATGCAGGCTTTACTTTTAAAAATTTGTTACTGATTCCACTTTTTTTCATTTCTTTAAGTGCTTCAAGGCTATTTAATAAATTTCCAATAACACTACATAGGGTTTAAGCAGAAATATAGGCTGACAGAGTTCCAGTTAATTAAGATGAGTACGTTGTTGGATATATTCAATTTTCATTAACTATATTCTACTTTGTATTCATGTATGAACAAATGAGAGCACAAATATAAACAATAGTAAAATTTAAGTTACTGGTTTTGGTTGAATTCATAAGTTTTGAAATTTTAGTTTTCACAACTTGTTGGTGCTTACTGGTATGTGAAGAAAAGGCAAAGGGTGAGCTATCCTTAATTAAATATAGAACATTGAGAAGGCTGAACTGTAAGTTTTCCTTCTTAAATCTAGAAAAACAATGTTTTTCCTAAGTAGCTAGTTTAAGAAAAGAACCTGACATTCTATAATCAGGATAAATTGCAGGTCTCTGAAGAACTTCCAGAGAGAGGTTAAAAGGAAGAGACTGAAAATGTCAAAAGTATATACACAGGGAGAAGACTTGGAACACTTCTGCAAAGTGAGATAAGTATTTGGAAAACACTTTGAGATGAAAGGATCTCTGAGATTTTCCAGGTCAAGGTAAATGTTCTATACTCACGTAAATGGCTTCCTATGAATCTGAATCTCAACTCCCACTCACCAGGACAGCGTGTGCAGGGAAAATATATTTTGCGGAGGCCTAGGCACAATCTGTAAACATCACTGAAGCACAGAATTCTCTAGGCTTTCTTGACTTCCGAAGTGCTGATACCCAAAAAGGCAACCAGGATATAGCAAACCCCTGGAGTTGGCCAGAAAGGATGATCTTCCTTCATCCAGCAATTTCTTCATCCAGAACTAGATTTGCAAAGGGAATACAGACACTTGAGTGGTAAAGAGGGCTAAAATAGAATACTTTATCTTTAGTGGCAGCTCTGGAGCCTGTATAGGAGAGGTTAGAACTGGCAATCTCATTCTTTTTCTTTCTGCTTCTCAGATTGGATAATTTCAAGTTCACTCACATTTTTCTTCTGCCTGTTCAAATCTACTGTTGACTCCTGTAGCAAATTTTTCATTTTAGTTAATGTACTTTTAAGCACAGAAATTATGCTTGTTTTTTTAATAATTTATATCTCTTTATTGACATCTTCACTGTTTATTCTTCTGATTTCCTTTAGTTCTTTGCCCATGGTTTTCTATAACTATGTTCATATCCAGTTTTCTCAACAACGTTAGTTGAAGACTGCCTTGCCCCCTTTGAGACAACTTATAACCTTTGTCAAAAGTATTCTCTTCAGCTTTTTGGAAAAATTCAAAGAGTATTGGTGGTAATTCTACAAATGTTTGGTAGAAATTATCAGTAAAGCCATCTGGTTACGGACTTTTCCTTGTTGGGAGGTTTTTTGATTACTGATTCAATTTCCTTAGTAGTATAGTTTTATTTAGACTTTATTTTTTCATGAGTCAGTTTTGTTAGGTTGTGCGTTTCTAGGTATCTGACTAATTGCTTTTGTTTACTTAAATACATCTCATAATGCTACCAATAGCTTGCTAAATAGTAGCAGAAGTCATCATGCTTGTGTCATTTCTTCACTTTACTAGGATGCCTCTAATGGTTCCCCATTAAATAAAAAGTTAGAGGATTTTAAAATATCTATGGAGGTAAGCAGAATTTTTCTTTTCAGACCTACTTACACAATGAACTTTATTTTCTACTTATTGAAATTGGATTCATGGAATGAACCCCAGTAGATTATAATGTGTTTTTGAATATGCAGTTGAATTGTATAGGATAATGGTTATGCTTTTGTAACTATTAAGTGGTGTGTAGTTTTTCTTTTTAAAATAATCTATCAAGCTTTAGTAACAATATTATATTCTTTTCATTAAATTAGTTTCTTTTTCAATTTTGGTACAGTTTAAGTAGCACTAGAAATATATGATTTTTAAAAGCTTGGTAGGCTTTTTTCCATTTTCTTTCCTATATTGAATTGTTCTGTTAAGCTTTCTAGGTCTAATAGAGTCATTTAATAAATTATATTTTTCTACTAAGTCTTTGATCCAATTGGCATTTTTAAGTGTTAAAAGAAAACTTTTCAGATGAACTAAATTTAACAGAGTTAATTGAGCAAAAAATGATTCACACATCAGGCAGCCTCCAGAACCTGGATAGGTTCAGAGTGACTCCAGCTGCCACACGGTCAGATAACATTTATGGACAGAGAAGGAAAATGAAAGCAAGGTACAGAAACAACTGAATTGGTCACAGCTGGGTGTTTGCTTTATTTGAACAGGGTTTGAACAGTTGGCTGCCTGTGATTGGCTGAGACTCTGCTACTTGTTACATGAGTAGGTTACAGTTTGTTTACACATTCAGTTATGCTACAGTTTACTATGTATGGAAAAACCTTTAGGGAGGCAACTTTAGGCTAAACTTGATATAATAATTCCTCCCTTTTGGTCAGCCTCTCAATTTTGACCAAAGAGATTGACCAAAACTTCAGGCATTGACATCACTCTGTCACCATTATAAATGGACTTACTGGGGTACTTATCTGTTCCTACTTATTCCCACTTATCTGTTCCCACTTTTCTGGGAAATAACAAATCAGTGGGTTTTGTATGCTGCAAACAAGGAAACAGAACAATAGGAAAAAAACCTAATGGGTTAACATAAGATCACTTCAGCTTACTTTTTTGTAAGGGTTAGAGCAGAAAAGACTTTCTTATTTTGCTGGAATCTCCTGTTTCTAGCAGAAAAAAAAAAAAGCTAGTCTGTTTAGGGTTATATCTGTTTGCTTAAAGTTTCAGTTTGATTATATTGCACTTAGCATGAGTGACTTTATTTTGGTTTGGTCTTTTGTGATGTAGTGTACAAGCTCAGTCCAAAACAATTGCCTCTCATAATTTTATTTTACAATTACCCCCTTTTGAAGAGGTTCTCAGTTAGGTGAGAGTGACCAAAACTTGGGGCTTTAATGCTACTCCCAGTTAACATCATTTTGGGTTTTCAGTCTCAGCATAACATTTGTGGGTAATGTTGTCCTTATGATTATGCATTTCTTTGAGTTGTTGTCGTTCCAGCTGAAGAGCGACCATTTGACACTGTATTAATGGCTGCATGTAAACATTTAAACTTTTGAAAGAATGTAGCACACCAAGGAGACTACCATTATGATTATTAGGAGGATAATACCAAAGTTTGGAGTACGTTCCTTAGCCAGGGTCCCCATGATCCAAGCCAACTAAAATCAAATCAGTCAAAGAATGAGCCAAATGAAGAGTCTATTTGCTTTAACCAAGCAGCCTGTTCATTAACCCCCTGCAACTGAGTCTTTATAATGCATTATATATTCATCCGTGTCCAACAAAAAATATCAGCAACTGCACAAATTTTTCCTTTGTCATCCAGTAGGTAATCTTGAGCAATTCTATAATCTAGTACAATTTTAGCGAGATAATTTTTGAAATTCTATTGTGCAACAATAACCTCGCAGTGGAATCCTGCTATAGAGCTTATTATGCGGGATAAATTTTTGATTATTGCCTCATTTACTCCAAGCCGTGGAAAAAGTGACCTAAAACTGATGTCCAGCCAGAAAGATGAAGTCCTCCTTGAAAGGGGCCAGGCGGAGACCAAACTACACCGGTCGGGGTCAAGAGATCTTTATTGGAGGTATCGAGCGGAGAAGGAAGAGGAGAGAGACAGGAGAAGGAAGAGAAGAGAGAGGAGAAGAGAAGAGAGAGAGCTGCTGGTGTGCTGGGTTTTATATCCCTTGGGCCTACGTGGGGCGGGCCCAAGGGAAGGCGGGAGATGCTTCTTTCTGATTGGCCCTCCTTTGGCGGGTTCAGACAGTGCCCGGTCAAGGAGGGGAGAAGAACCCGGAACCAGCGCCATTAAGGTACCCCTGTTACCTAACACTCCTGGCACTGTTCTCTCTAACCTATGATGTAGGTTAAGAGTAGCTGACCAATGTTCTAACTATGAAGTAACAAAGGTACCATTAAAATTTCTAACCCACATTGGACTTTCATCTTTCATTCATCAAGACATAAGACTGCCCATGTATAAGACTGGCTGCAAAATCCTTCACAAATAGAAGTGGGTAAATACAATGCCCCTTTTCCAGTTCTATTGTTCATAGCAAGGAAAACAATTAAGAGAGCTAAAAGTATTGTGATGGCAGAGAAGTATTGATTTGTGATCTGGAGGAAACTGTCCAAATCTAGGATGTCATCTGCTTCTGGGGAGAAGCTTTCTTGATTCTTAAGGTTTCCAATGGTGTGCCATATTCGAAGAGTTTGGAGAAACCCTTCTAAGTTGTGAGATTACAGACCCAAGGTTTGAAGTCCCAAAGGCTTGTGGAAGTGTGTGTGGAAAAGACAGTTTTTCTCTTGGTTTTCAGAAGATCCAGTCTCTAAGTTCTAGATTATGAAGGGTTTGATTGCTCTCAGTCAGTAGATCATGAAAAGCTTCCTTTACCTGCTGAAAATACACTTCGGCATAATGTATTAAAGCCTCACAGCATTTACACATAGCAGAGTTAAGCAGTGGAAGATACATGAGAAGATATGTAGAAGATACATAATAGCCTTCCACTGACTATTCTATAAGGTGTCAACTTCTGCTTTACACTGAAAGTGGATCCAATTGCTACAAATCTGTAATACCTTTCACCAAGGCAATCCTCAATTCATTTAGTTTTGCCTAATGCAATTGTATCTGTAATGCCTTATTAATTGTTTTACAGCATGTCTAGTAAAACAAGTACTTCTATCAGTGGATATTTCTCAAATAAGTCTCATGAAAGAAATACAGTTCCTAACAACATTTTAGCTACTGTTATATCATTGACATTCCTGATTGGGAGAGTTTCTATAAAACCAGAAAACGTATTGAAAATGTCAGTTAAAGGAAATATCTCTATTAATGTCATGGGATCCATCAGGTAGCAGAATGAACCAGAAGTTCTCTTTCCCAGGATTAAAGATTTGACAAAACAGAAGATGGCCGAATAGGAACAGCTCCGGTCTCCAGCACCCAGCCCCAGCGACACAGAAGACGGGTGATTTCAGCATTTCTGCTTGAGGTACCGGTTTCATCTCACTAGGGAGTGCCTAACAGTGGGTGCAGGACAGTCGGTGAAGCGCACTGTGCGCGAGCCGAAGCAGGGCGAGGCATTGCCTCACTCGGGAAGCACAAAGGGTCAGGGAGTTCCCTTTCCTAGTCAAAGAAAGGGGAAACAGACGGCACCTGGAATATCGGGTCAGTCCCATCCTAATACTGCGCTTTTCCAATGGGCCTGGAAAACGGCACACTAGGAGATTGAGTCCCGCACCTGGCTCGGAGGGTCCTATGCCAACGGAGTCTCGCTGATTGCTAGTACAGCAGTCTGAGATCAAGCTGCAGGGTGGCAGCGACGCTGGGGGAGGGGCGCCCGCCATTGCCCAGGCTTGCTTAGGTAAACAAAGCAGCCAGGAAGCTCGAACTGGGTGGAGACCACCACAGCTCAAGGAGGCCTGCCTGCCTCTGTAGGCTCCACCTCTGGGGGCAGGGCACAGACAAACAAAAACTCAGCAGGAACCTCCACAGACTTAAATGTCCCTGTCTGACTGACAGCTTTGAAGAGAGTAGTGGTTCTCCCAGCACACAGCTGGAGATCTGAGAACAGACAGACTGCCTCCTAAAGTGGGTCCCTCACCCCTGAGCAGCCTAACTGGGAGGCACCCCCCAGTAGGGACAGACTGACACCTCACTCGGCCAGGTACTCCTCTGAGACAAAACTTCCAGAGGAACTATCAGACAGCTGAATTTGTGGTCTCACGAAAATCTGCTGTTCTGCAGCCACCGCTGCTGACACCCAGCCAAACAGGGTCTGGAGTGGACCTCTCGTAAACTCCAACAGACCTGCAGCTGAGGGTGCTGTCTGGTAGAAGGTAAACTAAGAAACAGAAAGGACATCCACATCAAAAACCCATCTGTACATCACCAACACCAAAGACCAAAAGTAGATAAAACCACAAAGATGGGGAAAAAACAGAGCAGAAAAACTGGAAACTCTAAAAAGCAGAGCACCTCTCCTCCTCCAAAGGAACGCAGTTCCTCAACAGCAACAGAACAAAGCTGGACGGAGGATGACTTTGACGAGTTGAGAGAAGAAGGCTTCAGACGATCAAACTACTCTGAGCTACGAGAGGAAATTCAAAACAATAGCAAAGAAGTTAAAAACTTTGAAAAAAAATTAGAAGACTGGATAACTAGAATAACCAATGGAGAGAAGGGCTTAAAGGAGCTGATGGAGCTGAAAGCCAAGTTTCGAGAACTACGCGAAGATTGCAGAAGCCTCAGTAGCAGATGTGATCAACTGGAAGAAAGGGTATCGCTGACGGAAGATGAAATGAATGAAATGAAGAGAGAAGGGAAGTTTAGAGAAAAAAGAATAAAAAGAAATGAACAAAGCCTCCAAGAAATTTGGGACTATGTGAAAAGACCAAACCTACGTCTGATTGGTGTACCTGAAAATGACGGGGAGAATGGAACCAAGTTGGAAAACACTCTGCAAGATATTATCCAGGAGAACTTCCCCAATCTAGCAAGGCAGGCCAACATTCAGATTCAGGAAATACAGAGAACGCCACAAAGATACTCCTCGAGAAGAGCAACTCCAAGATACGTAATTGTCAGATTCACCAAAGTTGAAATGAAGGAAAAAATGTTAAGGGCAGCCAGAGAGAAAGGTCGGGTTACCCACAAAGGGAAGCCCATCAGACTAACAGCTGATCTCTCAGCAGAAACTCTACAAACCAGAAGAGAGTGGGGGCCGATATTCAACATTCTTAAAGAATTTTCAGCCCAGAATTTCATATCCAGCCAAACTAAGCTTCATAAGTGAAGGAGAAATAAAATACTTTACAGACAAGCAAACGCTGAATGATTTTGTCACCACCAGGCCTGCCCTAAAAGAGCTCCTGAAGTAATAAACATGGAAAGGAACAACCGGTACCAGCCACTGCAAAAACATGCCAAATTGTAAAGACCATCAAGGCTAGGCAGAAACTGCAGCAACTAACGAGCAAAATAACCAACTAACATCATAATGACAGGATCAGATTCACACATAACAATATTAACGTTAAATGTAAATGGGCTAAATGCTCCAATCAAAAGACACAGACTGGCAAACTGGATAAGGAGTCAGGACCCATCAGTGTGCTGTATTCAGGAAACCCATCTCACGTGCAGAGACACACATAGACTCAAAATAAAGGGATGGAGGAAGATCTACCAAGCAAATGGAAAACAAAATGGCAGGGGTTGCAATCCTAGTCTCTGATGAAATAGACTTTAAACCAACAAAGATCAAAAGAAACAAAGAAGGCCATTACATAATGGTAAAGGGATCAATTCAACAAGAATAGCTATCTATCCTAAATATATATGCACCCAACACAGGAGCACCCAGATTCATAAAGCAAGTCCTCAGTGACCTACAAAGGGACTTAAACTCCCACACAATAATAATGGGAGATTTTAACACCCCACTGTCAACATTAGACAGATCAACGAGACAGAAAGTTAACAAGGATATCCAGGAATTGAACTCAGCTCTACATAAAGTGGACCTAATAGACATCTACAGAACTCTCCACCCCAAATCAACAGAATATACATTTTTTTCAGCACCACACCACACCTATTCCAAAATTGACCACATAGTTGGAAGTAAAGCTCTCCTCAGCAAATGTAAAAGAACAGAAATTATAACAAACTGTCTCTCAGACCACAGTGCAATCAAACTAGAACTCAGGATTAAGAAACTCACTCAAAACCGCTCAAGTACATGGAAACTGAACAACCTGCTCCTGAATGACTATTGGGTACATAATGAAATGAAGGCAGAAATAAAGATGTTCTTTGAAACCAATGAGAACAAAGACACAACATACCAGAATCTCTGGGACACGTTCAAAGCAGTGTGTAGAGGGAAATTTATAGCACTAAATGCCCACAAGAGAAAGCAGGAAAGATCCAAAATTGACACCCTAACATCACAATTAAAAGAACTAGAAAAGCAAGAGCAAACACATTCAAAAGCCAGCAGAAGGCTAGAAATAAGTAAAATCAGAGCAGAACTGAAGGAAATAGAGCCACAAAAAACCCTTCAAAAAATTAATGAATCCAGGAGCTCGTTTTTTGAAAAGATCAACAAAACTGATAGACCACTAGCAAGACTAATAAAGAAGAAAAGAGAGAAGAATCAAATAGATGCAATAAAAAATGAAAAAGGGGATATCACCACCGATCCTACAGAAATACAATCTACCATCAGAGAATACTACAAACACCTCTATGAAAATAAACTAGAAAATCTAGAAGAAATGGATAAATTCCTCGACACATACACCCTCCCAAGACTAAATCAGGAAGAAGTGGAATCTCTGAATAGACCAATAACAGGTTCTGAAATTGTGGCAATAATCAATAGCTTACCAACCAAAAAGAGTCCAGGACCTGATGGATTCACAGCCGAATTCTACCAGAAGTACAAGGAGGAACTGGTACCATTCCTTCTGAAACTATTCCAATCCATAGAAAAAGAGGGAATCCTCCCTAACACATTTTATGAAGCAAGCATCGTCCTGATACCAAAGCCTGGCAGAGACATAACCTAAAAAGAGAATTTCAGACCAATATCCTTGATGAACATTGATGCAAAAATCCTCAATAAAATACTGGCAAACCGAATCCAGCAGCACATCAAAAAGCTTGTCCACCATAATCAAGTGGGCTTCATCCCTGGGATGCAAGGCTGGTTCAACATACGCAAATCAATAAATGTAATCCAGCATATAAACAGAACCAAAGACAAAAACCACATGATTATCTCAATAGATGCAGAAAAGGCCTTTGACAAAATTCAACAACCCTTCATGCTAAAAACTCTCAATAAATTAGGTATTGATGGGACGTATCTCAAAATAATAAGAGCTGTCTATGACAAACCCACAGCCAATATCATACTGAATGGGCAAAAACTGGAAGCATTTCCTCTGAAAACTGGCACAAGACAGGGATGCCCTCTCTCACTGCTCCTATTCAACATAGAGTTGGAAGTTCTGGCCAGAGCAATCAGGCAGGAGAAGGAAATAAAGGGTATTCAGTTAGGAAAAGAGGAAGTCAAATTGTCCCTGTTTGCAGATGACATGTTTGTATATCTAGAAAACCCCATTGTCTCAGCCCAAAATCTCCTTAAGCTGATTAGCAACTTCAGCAAAGTCTCAGGATACAAAATCAATGTACAAAAATCACAAGCATTCTTGTACACCAATCACAGACAAACAGAGAGCCAAATCATGAGTGAACTCCCATTCACAATTGCTTCAAAGAGAATAAAATACCTAGGAATCCAACTTACAAGGGATGTGAAGGACCTCTTCAAGGAGAACTACAAACCACTGCTCAATGAAATAAAAGAGGATACAAACAAATGGAAGAACATTCCATGCTCATGGGTTGGAAGAATCAATATCATGAAAATGGCCATACTGCCCAAAGTAATTTATAGATTCAATGCCATCCCCATCAAGCTACCAATGACTTTCTTCACAGAATTGGAAAAAACTACTTTCAAGTTCATATGGAACCAAAAAAGAGCCCGCATCGCCAAGTCAATCCTAAGCCAAAAGAACAAAGCTGGAGGCATCACGCTACCTGACTTCAAACTATACTACAAGGCTACAGTAACCAAAACAGCATGGTACTGGTACCACAACAGAGACATAGATCAATGGAACAGAACAGAGCCCTCAGAAATGATGCCGCATAGCTACAACTATCTGATCTTTGACAAACCTGACAAAAACAAGAAATGGGGAAAGGATTCCCTGTTTAATAAATGGTGCTGGGAAAACTGGCTAGCCATATGTAGAAAGCTGAAACTGGATCCCTTCCTTACACCTTATACAAAAATTAATTCAAGATGGATTAAAGACTTAAATGTTAGACCTAAAACCATTAAAATCCTACAAGAAAACCTAGGCAATACCATTCAGGACATAGGCGTGGGCAAGGACTTCATGTCTAAAACACCAAAAGCAATGGCAGCAAAAGCCAAAATTGACAAATGGGATCTAATTAAACTAAAGAGCTTCTGCACAGCAAAAGAAACTACCATCAGAGTGAACAGGCAACCTACAGAATGGGAGAAAATTTTTGCAACCTACTCATCTGACAAAGGGCTAATATCCAGAATCTACAATGAACTCAAACAAATTTACAAGAAAAAAACAAACAACCCCATCAAAAAGTGGGCAAAGGACATGAACAGATACTTCTCAAAAGAAGACATTTATGCAGCCAAAAAACACATGAAGAAGTGCTCATCATCACTGGCCATCAGAGAAATGCAAATCAAAACCACAGTGAGATACCATCTCACACCAGTTAGAATGGCCATCATTAAAAAATCAGGAAACAACAGGTGCTGGAGAGGATGTGGAGAAATAGGAACACTTTTACACTGTTGGTGGGACTGTAAACTAGTTCAACCATTGTGGAAGTCAGTGTGGCGATTCCTCAGGGATCTCGAACTAGAAATACCATTTGACCCAGCCATCCCATTACTGGGTATATATACCCAAAGGACTATAAATCATGCTGCTATAAAGACACATGCACACGTATGTTTATTGCGGCACTATTCACAATAGCAAAGACTTGGAACCAACCCAAATGTCCAACAACAATAGACTGGATTAAGAAAATGTGGCACATATACACCATGGAATACTATGCAGCCATAAAAAATGATGAGTTCGTGTCCTTTGTAGGGACATGGATGAAATTGGAAAACATCATTCTCAGTAAACTATCGCAAGGACAAAAAACCAAACACTGCATGTTCTCACTCATAGGTGGGAATTGAACAATGAGAACTCATGGACACAGGAAGGGGAACATCACACTCTGGGGACTGTTGTGGGGTAGGGGGAGGGGGGGGGGACAGCATTAGGAGATATACCTAATGCTAAATGACGAGTTAATGGGTGCAGGAAATCAACATGGCACATGGATACATATGTAACAAACCTGCACATTGTGCACATGTACCCTAAAACGTAAAGTATAATAAAAAAATAAAAAAATAAAAAATAAATAAAAAAAAAAGATTTGACAAAACAAACATTGGTATAAACTTTCAGAAAGTCAGAACAGTCACCACACTATATATGGGCATGTGTAGATGTATTTTATTTAGATCATTTTATCTCTTCCACGATGAGTCATGGAATACAGAGCTTTTAATAAAGGAAGCTTTAAGGACTCAGAAGAACCAGGAAACCATCCAAGCTCTCCATGAGTCCACATTGAGCTTATATCCTCTTAAACACCAATTTTGTTTTTTTTTTAGCTTAGGTGCATAGCACAGATTATTAAATGGGAGACCAGAGGTAAATTGAACCTTTGAGCTCGGAGCTCATTCAAATTGCATATCTTAGCATTTTAATACTGGCTGATTTAGCATGAAAATGTGGCAAAGCATTTTGTTGGTATTAAATTGTTTATTGTTCTGCATGGGCTAGCTGGTTTATAATCCATTCAGTCTCTCCATTAGATTTCTGGGAATTCTTACCCAGGCCAAATGATATAATCCTAATGTTATCAGAAACTTTTATTCAGGAGTGCTTGTCAGTATTATTTTCATTCTGTTTATGAATCTCCTTGAAGAAACAATACTTTAGAATTACAATTGCTTGCAAAGAGCTTGTAGAGAAATAATCAGAATTAAGCAGTTAACTGGGACAAGACAAATTTTCATGACTATAGACACAATTGATGAAAAATTCAGTAATTTCTGTGGCCTTCAATGATTTAAAATAATAGCCATAATTATGTGTGATAACGTATACCAAAACATATCAGATTTTTAGAAACCTCATACAATTCTGAAACACAAATTAAGTTATATTTATAGAAATATAACTTAAAAATTAAATATTATTTCTTACTGCAATGCCTCCCATGTAACATAACATATCAAATAAACCTGTAATTATCAGTCTTTTGGATGCTTCAGGAGCCCTTGGGAACATCTCAAAGTTAGTTTGAGGTCAATAAACAATTTTAGAATTTAAAATTTGATTTTGGAAAGTCTGTTAAATACATCAAAGGTTAATACTTAATCCAAATCAAATCACAGGTCAATGTAAAGTAATATAATTTATTTAGCCAAATGATAACTAAAAAAGTTTTTTAAAAGCAAGTATTTTTACTCTTTTACAGAGTGGAGACTCAGTTTTCCAAACAATTAAAAGACCCAATAACAACAGCATGAGATGGAATTAGTCTCATCTCTCCTCTGTTTTTCTTTTGTTTTTTGTTTGTTTTTGTTCTTGTTTTGCAGTTTACTCAACAGGTGAACAAAAATCTTCTACTGTTTCGTATTAATACTACATGAAAATCTTGTTCAAAAAAGAAAACCAAATTTGTATTAGCTAATTTTAATAAAATTTTATAAACAAATTCATCCAATGTCAGTTAGCTTTTGACCACATTGAGATTTCCATAAACATTTTATAATTCTTATCTGTTCTTTTTGTTTTCCCAACTTTATATATTAATCTAGTTTTACCTATATTTCTTTTTATTCCATCAATTTGAAATTTGTAGATGTAATTTTATAAATGTTTTCTCATTTTTTATGTTTATTAGATCTAAATATATTTAGCTTTTCTATACCATAAAAAAATAAGATTCCGACATATATAAACTTAAACTTACATTTCAAAATTAATGGTTTGGTAATTTACTTAGAGATGCCTCATACACTTTACGGTAATATGTTACTTAACATAACATGATTTTAGGATTTTAAATTACTAAAAATAGTTTTGAAACTATTACACAAGTACTCTTCCTTATATCTTCCCCAGTTGTCCTGGTTCTCAAGTACCCATGGGGCACCCAAGAAAGGATATGAAGAACGTGGCCTGTCTGGGCCCTAAATTTACATAGCAAATGTAAAGCTCAGGACAGAAGACAGAGTTGTGCAGCTGATGCTCAGAGGAACTGATGCCTCTCAGCATGGTCAAGAGGCAGCTAGGCCAGAAAGGATGGGGCCATATTGAGCTTGCGTTTGCTTTGCAAATGGTGGCCCAAGCACTATGAATCCCATATATTCCTGACATCATCATGGCCACCTGTCCAGATCTCAGAATCCAGAAGCTCCAAACCAAAGACACAAGCTCACAGTAAGGTGTGTGCAAAGCTTTGGGGGAACCCAGCAGCCAGCTCGTATAGCTTTGGCTTAAGGACAAATCAAGCAAGTATCAAAAAAATTATGAAAGTAGGAATGTTATTACCTTCAAACATCTAGCAGAGACAGTATAAATTAGTCTGATGAGTAGACCCAGGCAAAAAGTCTGAATTATATTTAATACTAATAATTCTGAAGACATTCCTATTTTATTTTACCACCAATTTTGAAGCTAGCTTTAATTGCCAAATATTAGAGATATCACATACACATAACACAGACATAAAGACATAGATACACAGACAGAAGTAGATGTTACAGCTTTCATACAGATTTTTCATTTGCCACTTTCCAAATAGTTTTTTTCCTTTTCCCCTTCATACTATCAATTTGTCAATTACCTGTTTCATTGCCCTAAGCAATTGTTAGCTAAGCAATCCTAAATTTTTATATCTAAACAGTTGACTGCTAGATGAAATAAGATAGAAAATTTTTATCTCAAAAGCATAAATCTGAGATTTCAGGTATGTATGTTGTATCATCATTTGCCCAAACCAAGGAGGGAGGGTTTAGATGAAGGCCAGTTGAGACAAGATGATCAGAAAAAGCACCTTAAACAAAAGTAAGGTTTGTTTGTAAATTTAAACCGATTGTAAGGGTTACCAGTGACTCAGCCCTTCCTCACTCCACGTTGCAGAGGCAAACATCTTTACAAATGGAGATTTTCTTTATAGATACAAATTTATTTTAAAAAGGATTTCAGAATAGCCAGCTAAATACCAGAAAGGTATATTTTGGATATAGATATTTTTAACTTAGCCACTGTTTGTTAGCTAAAACTATTGAGTTCAGAAAAGACTCCATTAACTAGTAGGGCAAAGAAAGCATTCCCTATGCAGGGACTCAGCATGAATAGCTCTGAAAAAGAAGCAAGCCTGTATTATCTGAGGGCCTCCCTTTCATAAACACGTTATCCACCTTTCTTTGGCCTTTATTGTACAATAGTAACTAAGCCAAATGGTGACCAGATTTAAGTTTTGTTATTAGTCACTTAAGCTTTTAATTTCCTCTTGTAAAGAGTTTTTAAAAGAGGCAATAAAAATATTAAAATCTTTTACGAAGGTTTCACATACCAGTATACATCCCTGGTTTAACCTAATTCAGGAGCTCTCTTTTTTACATGCACTTCTAAAAGTACACTATTGTGGATTTGGAATGTTCCGTTGCAATTTTAAATTTTCCTTAGTAAAATCTGGCTATTGTTGTAAGCATTTTCTTCTTCCGGGGCATAATACTTACACATGTAAAGGTAGGCATAGCCAGAAGTCTGACTACTTGGTTATTTATAATTAAGGATCCAATTTTTACATTACATCTTGGCTTTGGTTCTCAGATCTCTTTGATCAACTTAGCCAATAATTTTACCCTATTTAATTGAGCAAGAAAAAGAAACAAAGGAGAGAGAATATAAAAATCTCCAAAATTTTTAAAAGCCTGTATCTATATCCATATTTATCGAATCTATCTATATCCTCGTTCTGTTAGTCTGGAGAACCTTGACTAATACAGTAGACTAGCCCCAGAACATTATATAGCCCAGAAGTGCTTGGCTGCCCGTGTTTTCCTGTTTGTTCATGCAGTGAGGTATGGGGGATGTATTAGTCAGGGTTCTCTAGAGACAGAACTAATAGGAGATATATATATATATCCTATATATATATACACACACACACATATATATCCTATATATATACACGCATATATCCTATATATATACACATATATCCTATATACACACATATATATCCTATATATACATATATACACACATATATATACACATATATACACACACACATATATATACACACATATATGTGTGTGTATATATATATGGGAGTTTAATGAGGAGTATTAACTTATACGATCACGGGGTC
Source organism: Hylobates moloch (assembly GCF_009828535.3). Classification (NCBI taxonomy): domain Eukaryota; kingdom Metazoa; phylum Chordata; class Mammalia; order Primates; family Hylobatidae; genus Hylobates; species Hylobates moloch. The sequence continues at coordinate 79,156,337 of NW_026652286.1, read as the reverse complement.
CCACAATAGGCCATCTGCAAGCTGAGAAGGAAGAAAGCCAGTTTGAGTCCCAAAGCTGAAGAAGTTGGAGTCCAATGTTCGAGGGCAGAAAGCATCCAACATGGGAGAAAGATGTGGGCTGGGAGGCTAGGCCAGTCTAGTCTTTTCGTGTTCTTCTGCCTGCTTATTATTCTGGCCATGCTGGCAGCTGATTAGATGGTACCCACCCAGATTAAGGATGGGTCTGCCTTTCCCAGTCCACTTACTCAAATGTTAATCTCCTTTGGCAACACCCTCACAGACACACCCAGGATCAATACTTTGCATCCTTCAATCCAATCAAGTTAACACTCAGTATTAACCATCACAGAGGAGCATAGAATCAATTACAGGGACTGAAATAACTTTGGCTATCAAACGTTCTATTTGATTAATACTTGTGACACTAAAGAAGACAAGAGGCACAGAGTAGATATTATTTTACATTACTACCATAGAATGTTGTGTCTGAAAATGAGTCAAGCTCAATATCGAAGTGGACGTATACAAATGTACCCACAGGCCCCATAAGAAAGGGAACTGGGACATGCTGTGCATATGATGTGTTCAGAGAATCTTTGTTAGCATTGTCTTTGCATAAAAACACTTTTAATGACAAAATCATTGAGGGTACACTAAATTGTCCATTTGTCAATTTATTCTCCTGTGGGGAGAAAATGATATATAATAAATGTTCATTATAACTATTCTGTTCTCCCAAAAGCATTTTTCGGTGTCTGAATGCTATTTTGAGGACCAGACACTGGAGCCAATTTTCATACAGAGGTGCTATTTCTTAATACCTTTACTGCCTGATTAGAAGAAGAAATAAAAATTTTAGCCTTATTTAAAATAAGCCTGTAATGGTGATGATTAGGGAAATGCTGGCTAGCAATGGCTGGCAGAAGCACGTGGACATTATCTGGACATTTTCAGCCACGGGGCAGCATTTAGGGGCTAATGACCTGACATGGTTTGTTTCAGTGCCTCTGGTGCAGGCAGAGATGGGGGAACCTGGGAAGGTGTAACTATTTGCACCCTGGGAAGAGGGAATGTAGGGACAACAAAAACATCTGTATTATTGTGATAAACAGCCATATGCTTTTTACACTTGTCAGTCAGTCATAAGCAGAAGGCTGACTTACTTGAGTGTTTTGGACTCTCCTTGGAGAGCAAGGTCAGCACGTCAAAGGTTTTGAAAGCTACGCTAGATACCATGACAAATCCCAAAGGAGCTGTTTAATTATGTACACAGCTTGTTTTACACCGTGTCCCTCCATCTCGCCTTCAGCACTATTAACATTTGAGGCTGAATAATTCATTGTTGGGGGAGGCTTTGTGCATTGCAGGCTATTTAGCAGAATCCATGGCCTCTACCTGCTAGGTGCCAGTAGCTGCCTGACCCCTAGTTATGACAACAGTGAAATGTCTGCAAACATTTCCAAATATCCACTGGGGGACAAAATTTCCCCCAGTTGGAAGCCACTGTTCTACAAAGTAAAAGCTTCGTCCCTTAGAGAACAGTAACTTTTATGATTTTTCTGAATTTGTTTTTTAATGGGATTTTAAAACATGTCAATCACCTAAGACTTCTACACATTTTGCCTTAACTTTTTGTAATACAAAAATTACTTTTAGAATTCTGTTTTAAACATTTTATTTGCTTAAAAGTTTGCTTGCCAATGGATTAAAGCAAGGCTCAACACATTTTTTCTCTAAAGGGCAAGAACTAAATATATTGATCTTTGCAGATCCAGTCTCCATTGCAGCTACTCAACTCTGATGTTATAACATGAAAGCAGCTGTAAGCTGGATAGTATGTAAAAGAATGAATATGGCTGTATTTCAGGGATTTTCTTTACAAAGCAGGCAGCTTTTCCCACTCCCTGCTTGGTTTGAGAATTAAAGTAAAACTTTAGAATCACCATATCTGGTGGGTAGTTTCTGTTAGTACATTCACAATAGAGAACAAAGAATAGACAGATTTAGGAACAAAGAATAGAGGAATTTAGACAGGAAAAATGCTTCCTAATTGTAAAATACAGTATAGGAAGAAAAGGATTATTCATTAAATCACTACTCATGACATGCACTATGTGGATATTTTCATATAGAACCTCAACTGTGTATTATCCCCAAATTACATATAAAGATATTGGCTCAGAGATTTTAAGCTACTTGAATAAGATCATACAACTAATAAATGACAGAGCCCAGACTCAAACCCGGGTGTTCTGACCTAATTCTAGTGTTCTTTTTGCCATGCCTTATTCTGCTCTATAGGAAAAGGACAATTGGTGTATGAGATGATCTTTCTTATAAAAACGCTGCTGAAAATAGTCTCCTCGGCCTGGATTTGTGATTTAGTAGTAATGCCATAAGGAGAGAGTTTCATAGTGGACTTTAACCGTTTTTATTGTAACTTTTCAAAGTCAGTTTCCTAAAGTTTCGTTAGAGCACTGAGAGGGTTTACTGGACAATGGGAGTTAAGATACGTGTGCAAGACTTCCAGAACAAGGTGGCTGCCTGGGTCTCAATCACTGATTCAATGAATTTTTATTAAGAACATGCAACATTCAGTGCCTTGTTCTAGGTGTTGGGACATTGTGGTGAACAAAGCTTATGAGACCCTTGCCCTCACAGTTTTACTTTCTAGTACAAAAGACAGCCAAACAAGTCAACCAAAAGGATCATTTAAAATAGTAATCAGTCTTCAGAAAATAAAATATAGAGAGAGCATGTACCTGGTTGAGGGGAGGTGTTAGTAGTAGGTAACATTAAATACTAATACTTTTGTCAGAGAAGGTATTGCTGAATATGGGACATTTCAAATGATACTAAAATGACCCAAAGAAATTAGCTATGCAAATTTCCTCTCAAGCTATTCCCAGGTAGGAGGAGCAACCAGTACAAGGCTTTGTGGCAGGAACAAATGTTGATCTTAAAATGAAGCCTTGCTAATTGACAAGCTCCATCCATTGTTTCAGTCAGTTTTAGTATCTAATCCTTAAGTATATATGGGCAACCTAACATCAGCTATTATTTGAGGAAAGGTTGCAACATGAAAAAAAATACACACACATATAGAAGAAAATAATTCCAAATGGAGTACGAGCTAATTCAGGGTGTGACAGGGAGCATCACTTTATATCAGAGTAACTCTAATTAGTATCTCTAGACAGATTAAGAAGATTATTGCATCCATAAACCAAGAACACGATGCTAAGTGAAGGATAAACAGAGAAAGAGATCCTGAAAATTACTGTACAAGAGCATAAACATCAGGAAGTATTCACTGGGGAGCCATCTTTGGATGGCTACCAGTTTGCCACATGGCCCCCAGTGAGTCATGTCATTCCCAGGTGTAAAATGCACCCACCATGTCCCATTCTCAGATCTCATTCTGATATGGCATCAGGCTAAGGGTTGGATTTTACGACCTTGCCTTTTAAATTAGGTCCAGGTGTGGATAAGGCTGAGTATGACTTCTCTCAGGCGAAGACATGTGAACTAAAGAGATGTTCTCTCCCCACTTTTGATCCACCACCAAGGTACAGTGATGAGACTGCAATGAAAGGACCACAGTAGACACTTCCCTTTAAAAAGAGAATGGAAAACCAGCAAGCACACAGCAGTCACTCCTTCATAACAAATCTGAACTCTAGATTTTCACCAGGCACCTGTTGCCAGCTCCTGATAAATGCCCATTTCTGTTCCCTGGAAGTGGTTTTCCCCTCTTAGTTCTACCCTCAGAGCTTTTGGCTCCAGCTTCTGAGTCATTCTTCCTTTTTTAATAAAAAATTTATGTTTGTTTTCTTGGTTTGCCCCCTCCTGTCAGAATTTAGGGGCCCAAAGACCTTTTGGTTTGCTTTTTTTTCTTCTATTTCAAATGGCTTCTCTTCTTTCCTTTTCAGTTCAAAATTACATAAGTTCTTTTTAAAACTTTGAGGGTTTTCTTGTAATTCAAATTATAATTTATAGCATGAGACAAAAGCCATACCCACGTATCTCTGTAAGACAGGTCTCTATGTTGGATTAAGTAACTGCTATGGCAGGATATTATGAAACAGTATCTTTAGGATTTTAAAAGCCCTACACCTAGCTGAGGGGGCCTTTGAGGCACCACCTTCATTTTTTCTGAGATCTTAAAAAAAAAGGATCTTGAGACATTTACCCTGAGATCACATTTTAAATGAAAAACACTGGGTTTGATATTCCCCCTAAGGCTCTTTCTTTCTTTTAGAGTATTTTGCCAGGGACCAGAAAGTCTTGACATGGAAATGTTTATCTTGTTGAAAATTGAATCGTTCCTAATCTTTTTCTGTGTCCGTATCTGATTAAGTACAGCTAAAGGAAAATTGTTGGCACTTTTAACATTATGCCTAGCAATCTCCTTAACCAAATATGCACTATTTATTAGATATATTTTCTATTTTCTATGTTACTACAGATGACAGTGCTGCCAAACTATTCGTCCTTGCATTCCAAGGGTCACCATTATTGCAGCGTCCTTGTCCTTGTAGCCTCCTTTAACAGTAAGGTTTAGGCCTTCTGGCCTCCAAATGTTGCCCATTACCAAAGCCAATGCTACATGTTTAGGTTTTTGTTAGAGCAGTTTATATTGTAAACAGAACTCTTCTCTAATAAATATGTTCTAATTTATGTTTTGATTATTTATTGCTTTCTAACAAACCATCCGAAAACTCAGTGGCTTAAAACAACAAGTATTTGTTATCTCCCATGGTTCTGAAAGTTGGCTGGACTTGGCTGAGTGGTTCTTGCCTTGGCTCTCTCATGTGCTAACAGTCAGATGGCAGCTGATGTCACGTGGGACATCTAGGTATTTCCCCCACAAAGTAGTCCCACGGCCTCTCTTTTCCATGTGGCCTTATCATGGGGCCTGTCCAAGTGGTCTTTTCAGCAGGATAGCTGATTTTGCATTACATGCAGGTCAGAATTCCCAAATGCACAAAAAGCCTTCTTAAGTCTTAGGCTTAGAACTGGCACATGTCACTTCTACCATAATCTGTGGGTTTAAGTTAGTCCCAACTGAGGCTGAATTCAATGCTGTAGGGAATTATATAAAAATGTGAATTCCTAGAGGCCTAGTTCATTGAGGGGCCATCTTTGGAGACCAGTTGTCATAAGTATGTATCATTTAGTGTTGAGCTTCTTTTGCTGGAAGATATTGTGAAATCAATTTTCACAGTTCCTTGCAGTGGGAGTTGAGGGTCTTTTTTCTGCCATGCCATATTCCATTGTATGAATGTGTCACAATTTAATTATCCATTTTACTCTTGAGGTCATTTGGGCTGATTCTAATTTTCATCTGTTATGAACGACGCTTTCATGAACCTTCTTGTGCCTGTCTTTTTAGTGCCCAGGTTAATACATATATTTGTTATAACTAAGCATGGAATTGCAGAGTCTATGACACATCTAAGTTCAACTTTGGAAGATAATGCCAAATAGTTTTCCAAAATAGTCTTAATTTTTAAAGATGCCACCAGCCTATGTTAAATTTTGCCTCCCTACAACTGACTCTGCATACAGCACCCAATATATTTTTAAAATATAAGCTCAGTTATGTCTCTACTCTGCTTAAGACCTCTGGGTGATTCATACAACACTAAAAATGAAGCCCACACTTCTTACTGTGGCCTACAAAGCCCTCCACAGTTTTGCCCCTCCTGCCTCAGCAGCACAGCTTCATACCACTTTCCTATTGAGTTACTGGGCTGCAGTTACACTGATCTTTCAGTTCAAGAAGCTGCCAAGCTCATATCCACCCAAGTTCTTTTCTCTAATTGTTTCTAACTTTGGAATGCTGTTCCACTTGACTTTTTATAAGTGGTTCTGTTTAAAACAAGAATTACTTACTGAGCAGCTATTAGATATTAGACATTGTACGTTATCAAGATACATTAATGAACAAAACAGACAAAAAATGCTGCCCTCTTGGGGCCTACAGTCATGTAGGAGTAGACTAAATAAACAAATTATATAATGTCTTAGAAGACAAAAGGAATAAGTGTCAAAAAATTGGAGCAGGAATAGAAATACCGAGGGAAAGGGATGTTATAATTTTAAATACCAAGTACAGGATAGACTTCTTGGAGAATGTAACATTTGAATGAAGGCTTGGAAAAAGGGCAAGATTTAGTGTGTGGATGCCTGAAGAAAGAACATCCCAGTAGGTGCCAGAGACTGTGCAAAGGCCCCAAGGTGAGAGCCTGTCTGTTCAATGGAGATCGAGAAGGCCAGCATTGCTAAAGCAGAGTGATCAGAGATGACTTCAAAGTTGATGGACTTGAAAAAATTTAGAAAGATTATCAGGCTGTGATACGGAGGCAAGATTGGAAGCAGAGACACAAGTTAGGAGGCCACCGCAGAATTCAGGGGAGAGATGATGTGGCTCATGCTAGGGTGGTAGCAGTGGAGCTGCTGCAAAGTGCCAGGAATTTTGTAATGTGGAGCCAAGATGGATTGTACATGAGGTGTCATAGAAACAGGGGATTCTGCGCAACTAGAAAGATGCAGTTGTTGTCAATTAAGATAAAGGCTATTGCAAGGGGAGTAATTTTAGGGCACGGGTCTGGGGGGGTGTATCAAGAGATCAGTTAGTTACATTTTCAACTGAAATCTGTTAGAAATCCAAGTGGATACATTGGATAGGCAATGGGATCTATGCACCTGAAATTTAGGAGAAATATAAGTGAGATATCAATTGGTGGTCACTGCTGCATAAATGTTGTTTAACGACATGAGACTAGATGAAATTCCCATGGGAATGAGTATGGATAGAACAGAAAGGAGTTTGTACTCCAGCTGATGTTTACTCTCCGACTTTGGGCATGTTATTTAACCTCTCTGTCCTCTGGTTTCCTTATCTGTGTAATGAAGTACTAGAGTGTAGTAAAGATTACATGATGTTAACACAGTATATGTAACCCACTTGGGGCATGACTAGCACAGAATAGGCACTACATAAATATGGGTTATTATCCAGTAGAATGTAAACCCCATGGTACCATTTCTTTCTTGTATTTATCACTTTATACCCTGCACCCAGGACCATGCATGGTCCATAGTTGGCACTTAAAATATTTGTTAAGTAAATTTTTGGACCTAGATAATAATGAAGAAATCCAGAACACTGGTGCTATAATGTGATAAAGAAAATAATTCCTCAAATGTGTTATTACGATTTTAAAAGTACAATCACTGAGAACTTGTTTCTATTTGAGTTACAGATGACGAAAAAGGTGGAAGAATCACATCTAAGGTAGCAGTTCCAAATTGGTGTGCCATGCGCTGAACAGGAAAATGAATGATTTCAGATGAGGGTCTGGGATTCCTGAGTACTTAGTAAGGATTCTTATTTAATTCTCATTTGGAATCTCAATTTAAAGAAGTCCCTACTCCTATACTGAGTGGTGGGATACTACATTAATAGGAGCTAGAGTATTTTAATTTTTGTTCCCACACGCATAACATCAACTCTTCCCCAGTGTATCTGTTATTTTGTTTATTATTTGTGAATGTGAGATATCTTCTAGCTCAAATTGATAGCATTCCCTACAATAAAGTCATATTCATGAACTTTCTCTTTAAGTCCCAGAATTCTTAACGGAACTCTTGGATATAAATTGATTTTAGAAATGCTTGGAATCTAGAGGTTGGTAGGGTTGGTGGATGGGGCCTATTCTACTAAGAAGTCATTGGTCTTGGCTTTGGGTATTAAGAAGTGGAGTTCAAGGCTTTTGCAAGAATAGTAGATGTGAAATTGTTGACATTTAAATCTGAAATAAGATAAAATGGCACTTCTTGTCTCTTCTGCCTCCATGTGAGAAGCCAACAATGCTTCAATATAGGATCACAACAGCTATGTTTTTGTCTCTCCTTGCATCTGCTTTAGGAGACGCCTGTTTTTTTGGCAAGTTGTTTTGATATCAGGTAGTCAATTAAGCTGCATCATATTGGGCGTCAAATCAATTTTTTTTAATAGCAAAAGGTGAAGATCCAGAGGACTTTGAACTACACCAGGCATCATTTGAAACATGATGCAGCTTGTACCTCTAGTTACCACAGGCGAGTAAATCCAGCAGCTGGCATTAAACCAGCGAATAAACTGCAGGATACATCTAGTATTTTCCCAGTGCTGTGCTGCTCTTCAGGGAAAAGATTTAAATGTTTACCAAATAAAGTTTCGTTTCTGCACTAATATTCTGACTTCAGCTGTGGGAATGCCATCTGTGGGTTGCCCGGTAGGGAAAATACAAGATGAAGGAGCAAGAAACATGGATCTAGATCTAGAGCTGCCACTGAGATTTTGATACCGTCTCTCTTCCTCTCTAAGACATCAAGTTTCTTAATCTGTCAAATGAGGGGGGGAATAGCTCTCTCATAAGGAATTCTAGACCTTTAAATCCAGCTCCCCGTTAGACATCTATACTCCTCATCAGACATCTATGCCCAAATTGATCTCAAATATAACAAGTCTCAAACCAAACTCATTATACTTACTTCTTATTTGTATTGTTATAATTGAACCCACCTATTCGTATGAGCTAGTAATCTAGAATCTTACTCAACTCTTCTATTTCCTTCTGTTCCATCATCTATACTGTGATCAGATTCTCAGTATTTTGCCTCAGAAATTTGTTTCCATTCTATCTGCACTGACACTGTGTTGGTCAAGAACAAGAATATAAGTTTAGTTTTTTTTTTTTCTTGTCTACATGGCAAGTGTTAAGTGATCATGAATCCTTTCCTGCTCAATCTGTCTACAATCTCAAAATTTACCTCAATAAACTTTAGGCAGCCAATACTAAGACTTATTAAACATGCTGACTCTCAAATTATTAAGCATCACAAAATATCTGTCAAAGGACCCATGTCTAGTATAATATATATTAAGAACTTTTACAACTAAAAGACAACCTATTAAAATGGGTCAAAGTTTTGAGCAGAAACTTCACAAAAAGATATACAAATAACCAATAAGTACATGAAGAAATGCTCAATCTCATTTCTCATTAGGAAAATGCAAATTACAATCACAAATAGATACCTCTACATATCCTTCAGAATGGCTAAAACCTAAAAGACTGACAAATACAAATGCTGGTAAGGATATGGAGTAAATGGGATCCTCATACATTGTTAGGTGGGAGTGTAAATGGAGTACAATAACTTTGAAACATTATTTGATAATTTCTTATAAAACATAATGTATACCTGACAGAGCAGGAGCATCACCGTCTTGGACAAGCACCACCATTTTAAAGTTCCCCTTGATCAAAAACCACCTAAATCCAACCCAAAGGGTATCAGCCTAATGGCTAATGTCAGCATGACCATAAATCACAAATGCCATCTCCAGCTAGAAACATTCCAACCCTAAGATAAACCCCTCCCCAACCAGAGACATGCCAGCCCCAAGATAACCTCCCCTCCGACCAGAGACATTCCAACCCCACAATAAACTTCTCCCTGACACAGAAACATTCCAAGCCTGTGATAAGCCCTCTCGCCCTGAACACTTAAATACTCTTAGTCTGTAAGAGAGAATGCTCCTGAAGCCCCTCTCAGGTTTATCCTCCAAAACAAACGTGTCTTTGACTGTTCAGCTACTTTTCATGTTTCTTTCCTCTTTAACTCTTACAACGTCCACCCTGAAAAAATGAAAGATTTGTATAAGAATGCTTATGGAAATTTAATTAGTACTAACCAAACACTAGAAACAGCTCAGGTGTTCAACAATACAACAATGCTTGAACAAACTGTGGTATAATTACTCATACAAAGGATTATTATTGTGCAATAAGAAGGAACGTGCTAATGACATGCACAACACAGAGGAATCTCAAAAACACTATACTGAGTGGAACACACTTTGCACAAAGAGTATATATTGTATAATATCATTTATATAAATTCCTAGAGTAGCCCAAACTAATAGTCAAAAAAATATCAAGGCAGTGTTTGTCTCTGGGGCAGAATACAGGGAATGACTGGGCAGTGGAATGAGAGAATTTTCTGGAGGAAAGGTTTTCTATCTTCATATAAGTCAAATAGGTGTAGGCATTTGTCAAAATGTAGCTAATGTACATTTAAGATTTGTGCATTTTATTGTACATAAATGATACTACAAAAGATAAAATTGCATACAAATATCAAGCGCTGGTGAATAATATGAATGCTGATGTATGCAGTGAAAAGGCAAGTGATGCTTTCAATTTACTTTGTGGTAGATAAAAAATAAAATTAGTGGGTGGTTGGCTATAGTAATAGATGAACGGATGGATACATGATAAAGCAAGTTTAGGAAAATGTTAATAGTAATGTCTAGATGATGTTTATATGTGTGTTCACTTTAAAATTCTTTTAATTTTGCTGCTTGTTTCTAAAATTTTAGAAAAATTATTAGATACCCGTAGTTAAGGCCCTTTTTGTTAGCCATTTTGATTTTATTCCAGGCTCTTATCTGATATCCTTACCACAGATATCTATCTTCTCTGATCCATGTTCATATTGGTGCCAGAGTCTTCTAACTAAAAAGAAAATATGATCATGCCATTCATTTTAGCCTTCAAAATCTAACTCCTTTGTAACTCCTAGGTTTGTCAAATAGTCCTTACTCTACCCAGACACACACAATGTAGATCAGCCATGTTGAACCTCAACAATTTCAAAGCATGATCAAGATTCTAAGGACAACCTAAGAAAGTCCCCTACTCACCCTTCCAGGTGGCACATCACCTTGATGTAAAGCCTGTATAATTTTCCCAATAACTGCCTTATTGTGTTTCCATATCACATACACAACATTATTAAAACATTGATTACATTGTGTTGTAATATATTTCTATTTCTAGCTCACTTCTGAGCCCAGTAGTCTCAAGCTACCATGCATTTGAATCACCTGAAGGACTTACTGAAACAAAAATGGCTGGGCTTCATCTCCAGAGTTTCTGACTCTGTAGGTCTTGAATGAGGCCCGTAATTTGCATTTTTCTTAACTTTTCAGGTGATGCTAATTAGTTCATTAAAAACCACCACATTGAACAATACCTTATTTTAAGATAGATACTATGCCTGATACACTTTTTTATCCTAGAATACAGGCCAATGTCTGGGAGAGAGTCAACATTTAATAAATTCATGTTGAGGTCCTGAATAGCTCTTTGTGCTTAAAAGATTTTTTTTTTTTAAAAAAAACATGATACGGCATATAGAATGTGCAGTGAGCTTTAGGATACATGAATTCTTTCTTGACAGATCTGAGTGTTCAGTATGTAATATAGGCACTCAGGCTGTGCCTAGTTAAAGTCTGCAATCTCTTTTGACAGCAATTTTTTTTTTTTTTTTTTGCTATCACCTCAGTTGTCTACAGAAGATATTCATTTTTGAATAGTCACACCCAACCCTTTCCAGGTTCTGCAGAGTAGAATAGGAGCAATCTCAAACCCCCTAGAAAATGTTACAAAGACAAATAAAACTTACAGATGGGAATTGCTGATTTAACTTTACAGGTTAAACTTTAGGTGGCATTTCTTAGAGATAGCTCTTTCATTGTGAGATTACAGAATGAATGGCGGTGGGGAAACACATGTGAACTGCTTCCACCTTCCCCTACATCAGTAATTACAGTACGTATTTGTTAGGGGGTGACTCAGTTAGGCCAAGGCACAAAATTGGCAGACTTATAGTATTCTTATGTGACAGGCAGCATAACGGCTCTTGAAAGATGTTCACATCCTAATCCCTAGCATTTGTAAATATGCTATCTTTCATTACAGAGGGATTTTTGTGATTAAATTTAAGGCCTCGAGATGGGGAGATAATCTTGGATCATCTAAGTGGGCACAAGGTAATCCTAAGGTTCTTATAAGAGGAAGGCAGGAGGATGAGAGTCAGAAGAGAAAATGTGACAGCAGAAGAAGAGACTGGAGTGATGCCAGGTCATAAGCTAAGGAATGCAAGGGGCCTCTAGGAGCTGGAAAAGCCAAGGGAATGGTTTCTTCCATAGACCTTCAAAATCTGCTGATTTTAGCCCACTGCGACTTATTTTAGGCTTTTTAACCACGAGAACGTCAAAAAATAATTTTTTTAATACACTGAGTTTGTGGTAACTTGTTACAGTAGCAACAGGAAACTAATATTCCTTGTTGGATAAAGCTGTTCATGGTACACTTTTCTTCTTCTTAAGAGATTTAGTGACCATCACTGGTTTATACTTCAGCAGGTTTTAGAATCAATCCCAGGCCTGCGGCAAGCTACCAGGAATTCAAGCTTAAAATCTGGGAGTCTTCAGTATTTTTCATTCAAGCTATAAAACATATGTATGTAAAAAGAATCAATACGGTGTCATGGTAAGAGCTTGGAATAAGGTTCAGGTGAGAGAGAGCTCAGCTATACTCCTGGCTCTATCATTAACTTGTGTATTTGGGCAATTATGTTTCTTGTTTGGAAAATGAGGGGGTTAGATTACAAGTAAATTGTTTTTAATGGTAATTCCAGTACATTTATTTCTTTATCAAGAATAAAACAGATTATTTGCCAATATTTATGTCAGCTGTTCAGAATAATAATAAATGCCATATTTTATATAGCTCCTAGCTGTACAGCTCAGTGAGAAATAAACTGTATAGAATTTAAAGTCCACGAGGAGTGGTAACAAGACATTCATTATGTTACTATTATTTTAATAAAAATAGTTACAGAATCTCAAGGAGAAAAGTTAAATTAATTTAGACATTGCCACCAACATAATTAAAGCTATCTTAGATGAAAGAAGAAAAAAAAAGCAGACATTTCATTAGAATAAATCTCAATGTGCACTGTCCTACATAATATAAATTATATACTTCTTCGGATGCTAGTTAAATCATTCCATCTGTGCTACACTATAGCTTAATTTTTCAAGTACAATCATGTGGAATATTAACCTACTTTTAGTTTGCTAGGTAAGGGAAGAATTACTCTTGCAGTTAATATAGCAAGCACAGAAATCTACTTGCAATGTAGATAACAATTTTTTTCCATTTAGTCTCATTTTTCTCCTTCACTGCTTTCACAAATGTGTAGTTGTTCTAAGTGGGATCCACTTCCAGAGAAAGCCAATTGTATCAGGTTACAGCAATGAAACCTGATACGACAGGAGAAACTTGCATGGTTTTTTTTTTTTTTTTTTGTCAGCCTGGCCCCTTCCCTCTTTTAGTATTTCCATTTCTGTGTTTCTGACCCATACAAATAGTAGTCGGAGAAATTTTTCCGGAAGAAGGAAATAAGTAGAAGAGGACAGAGGGATGTGTGAGGGTATAAAAAGGAAAGACAGGGGCATTTGAAAGACATTTAAGGCTGGGCACGGTGGCTCATGCCTGAAAATCCCAGCACTTTGGGAGGCCAAGGCGGGCAGATCACAAGGTCAGGAGTTCGAGACCAGCCTGACCAACATGGTGAAACCCCCCCCCCTTCTCTACTAAAAATACAAAAGTTAGGCAGACATCATGGCACAAGCCTGCAATCCCAGCTACTCAGGAGGCTGAGGCAGGAGAGTCGCTTGAACCCGGGAGGCAGAGGTTGCAGTGACTCAAGATAGCACCAGTGCACTCCAGCCTGGGTGACACAGCAAGACTCAGTCTCAAAAAATACCAAAAGATATTTACACATATTTGTTATGGTTGTTATGGAGAAACAGAACAAACATGACAGCACTGGGTCCATCTGCCCCCTGACTTCCAATAACTATAACAATGGCAAATGTGTCTTGATTAGAGACTGTGTCAGGTGGTTTGCCTGCCATGTGCACTGAGAAACTCTGACACATAGATCATTTATTCTGACTCTGTGAGCTAAGTATTAATATTTTCTACCTTTTACAGATTAGAATACCAAGGGCCAGACGTAATATTAAGTAATTAATATTTCACAGTTACCTACTGCTTAACAATTCCAACCTGTGTCCATCTGACTCTGAAGTCAAAGCTCTTGCCACTGCAAAGGTACCGCTGAACTGTTTCTCACAGGTGCACCACTTCACTCATTTCCAGAAGTTTCATGGATCTTTTAGCTTTTCCCATTCCCTCAATTCTAAACCTCTAGCATTTTCCTCATATTTCTATTGTACTAAATGTGAAATATTTTAAATATTTGGCATGGATAGGTAATTGCCTATATTTGTCACAAATTGTTTCATATTCTCACAACCAAATGTTCAGAAAATTAAATGAACTGCATAGGTTATGACTCTCAGCACTCAAATTTACATTTACATTATCACTCACACTGCATATTCCTGTTAGAATTATCTTTACAAGAACCAGGGCCAGCCTGAGGCAGGTAAAGGGTGCAGTTCCATCTCTATCTGGCAGACTAAGTACTCTATTCTACTCTCTCTTTGACCATCCCTTTTCTTAACTGTGCTTCTGACTCGTGGACAAATTGTTAGGGATTAATTGCAGATGCAATTGATGTTCAGAGAAGTCAATGAATGATGCAACTGCTAGACTTTCTCTCAAGATTGTGGAATAGAGGGTTTCCAATTATCACAGAGATGACCTACACAACCTAGGCATCACTGCATATCAATCTATACAGGCAAAGAAGGGAAGAAGAAGGGAAAGGGTGGGCGCTAACATTGAGTAAGCAACCAAGATGTGCTAACGTTTCTTAGATATTCTATCATTGAATCCCCAAAACAATCTTGAGAGGTGAATATAATTTCTGGATTTATTGAAAATTATTTGTCGATTATATACTATATATCAGGCACTGTTCTATGTACTAGTGATAGAGCAATAAACAAGACAGATCAGATCCCACCTCTTCCAGCTCTTATATTCTCCTAAGGTGGAGGCATACAATAGAAAAGCAAAAACAAAACCAAACAAAGAGATGGATGGTGATTTTGAGGAAGTGACATTTTAATCTCAAACTCAAATGACAAGGAGGGACTGGCCAGGAGCCAATCTTGGAACTGGATATTTTAGGCAGAGAGCAAAGGCCCTGAGTCTCTTGCATTCTCAGATAAAGAAGAGCACACGCAGTGTAATGAATGAGAGGTTGAGTAGTTGAAGTAAGACTCATGGGAAAGTTAGAAGGGCCTTACAGGCCACTGCTTCTCAGGCTTTAATGTATATATGAATTACATAAGGATATTGTTAAAAAACAGTAACTGCCTCAGAAGGTCTGTAGAAGAGCCTGCAATTCTGCTCCCAGGTGATCCTGCAGATCACAGTTCGAATACTGAGGCTTTGGGTTTTGATATGATGTTTGTATAAAATTCTAGTGTTACTGAAGCCACAGAAGGGTCTTAAGTGGGCAGTGAAGTGATGTGATTTGCTTTTGCTTTTCAAAAAATTTACTCTGAATGATGGATTTTACAAAGGCAAGAGTAAAGCATGAAACCAGTTAAAGATTGCAGAAGAAACTGATGTTTAGAGAAGTTCAATGATTTGTTAAAAACTTTCCGTAGATTCATAACGCATGTCCAGGCCTATCTGACCCAACGTCTGAGCTCCTTTATCCATCATTAGATAGATAAGAAAAAGCTTGTCTTAGAAGATGGACATTCTTGTGATAGAAATAGCCTAAGGCAAGACAAATGGATCACTGGCTTCACCGTGAGTCTTTTAAAGGTGATCTGCAAAAAGCTACCATTTACTAGGTGCTAGGAGCATTGTTAATTCTGCAATTGTTAGTGACAAGCATATATTACATACCAGGCAAGTTTGAGAGGAGGACAGCTTCCTTAACTTGGGAAGCCCACTCTTTTTATCTGTGTCTTGGTAGAGGTGAATCGTATTCCAACTCCCAAATGTGCCTTTGATAGCTGAGTTGTTTACTTCCAAGGGGAAATCAGTTTTATTGCATTATTACACAGCAGGAACGAACACCAAACAAATCCAGAGAGTGCATTCGCAACTATCTAACAGCTGCACCAGGTAGCAAGAGGCTTTGCTCAAGTATCCTCTGAGCAGCTGAGACGTTAAAACAAGGAAACATCAACAGCTGTTGATGTTTATCACATGTGCCGTCACTAGAAATGAGTCCCATGTTTCTAGTGTAAAAGATCCTCCCAGCTGTTTCACTTCTTGAGCAGCATGGTACATGGCTCATCACAAGGCATGCTCATGGGCTACAAATCTAGCCATTTATCCCAGGAATCCATCTTCAGGAAAATGCCATGCCTTTTCACAAGTAAAAGAACCTGGTAACTTTTTAAATTAGGGCTATATTGCTACTTCCATTTTCCCTTCTTTTTAACTTTCTCACTGATATTTTTTCTCACCCCAAATACATCGATGGAGGGTAAAATAATATAACTTTTTTCATTCCAATTTGGGTTCCTCAAAATGGTCTTCCATCTGGGATGATTAATAGTTAACATGTATGTAGCAATCACTGTGTGCCAAGCACGGTGCTATGTGCTCCCCAGATCTTACTCGTGAATTGTAATCGTGAGGTTAAACTTGTGTAGGTCCCATTGCTGTCCATTCTATAGCTGAGAAAGCCAAGATTCAGTATTCAATCAGCTACCCAAGTTCTCATAGATGGTTAGTGACAGGGTAAGGATCCAAATCTACTCTACTCCAAAGCTGCTTTTCACTACTAGACCAGTGATTCTCCAAATGTGGTTCCTGCATACACAGCATCAGTTATCAACTAGGAACTTGTTAAAAATGCAAGTTTTCAGGCCCCATCCCAGACCTTCTGAATCAAAAGCTCTCTAAATGGCAATCTGTGTCAGAAAGCCCTCCAGGAAGCCCTTATGCATGCTAAAATTTGACAACCACTAGTGCAAACCAGGGGTCTGCAAACCACAAGCCGAGAGACAAATCCAGCCCACAGCCTCTTACTGCCTGTATTAGTCTGCTTCACGCTGCTGATAAAGACATACCCGAAACTGGGTAATTTATAAAGAAAAAGAGGTTTAATGGACTCACAGTTCCACGTGGCTGGGGAGGCCTCACAATCATGGTGGAAGGTGAAAGGCTCCTCTTACGGGTGGTAGCAGGCAAGAGAGAAAACGTGCAGGGGAACTGCCCTTTATAAAACCATCAGATCTCGTGAGACTTATTCACTAACACAAGAACAGCGCAGGAAAAACCTATCCCCATGATTCAATTACCTCCCACCGCGTCACTCCCATGACACGTGGGGATTATTACAATTCAAGGTGAGTTTGGGTGGGGATACGGAGCCAAACCATATCACTGCCCCAAGCTAAGAATGGTTTTTACAACTTTAAAAAGTGGTCAAAATAAAAACAAGAAAAATATCTAACAGAGAACATATGTGGGCAGCAAAGCTTAAACTATTTCTCATCTGGCCCTTCACAAACAAAGTTTTCTAACCCCTACTCAAGACTATATTTCTTAAGGAACTGTGATAACTAGACTTGTTCCTATTGTTTATTCCTTACTGATTGATAAAAGGTAATTATTATTTCCCCACACTGCCTGCTTTCTTTCAAGATTTCTGCCTCAATATTTTTTCACCCTGATATTTTTAGCAAAGTATCAGCACTCTGTTTTATACACGATTGCCCCTTTATATGGGCATATCTTTACAGAGTTGAGTTTGCAAAAAGTGCTTTAGGGCACTTTGTCTTCAAACACTAAAATCCCCCGGTGGCTCAGACTGCATTTTTGTGGCTCTCTCTTTTGTACATCCAAGCTCCCAGAGTACTCATTAGTATACTTATAAAATATATGCCTTTTTCTTTATGTGAATATATACCATTATAAATAAGTTATCTTTTCATTAAGACACATTTCTTTTCGGTTATGTTTATAAATCTCTAAAATAAGAATGCGTCTTAAAATTTATGGTGCTTATAGTTGTTTTTGACCAGACAACAATCACGCCGTATTTTTCATTCCTACATGAATGAGCTGGGTCATAGGTATTCATATTTCTGGCTTTATCATCATAGTCAATACTACCTTTGTTGAGTAGTGTGGAGCTATTTAAAATACGTTAAAGATCACACAGTAGTTCAGTGTAGAAACAAAAGTTTTTCTTTATGTGGAAAAACATAGAGAAAGAAGAGAGGGAAGCAAATATTCATTGTTGTAAGGACAACCTAAATTCCACATTTTCTTGCAAAACACCCAAGTACTTTAGGAGATCAAAGAAAGGAAGATGCTTGTGAATATATAAGACTCTGTTACATTCTATTTGTGCAGAATGTGTAAAGGGATTGCCTGACTCATGCTAGGCAACTCAACAAAAGTCAGGATAAACTATCAAAATTCTTAAAATAGATGGATATAATTTCCAAGCAATAAAAGGCTTGTGTGAAAAATTCATACATAACACAACATTTTCTTTAATGCCTTGTGCCATTTTTTATTTGGCAGAGCTTCTGTCTTAATGGTTTGTAAAATAATAATGGGTCTTGCAATCAATATTGTCTTACATTTTATGAGAGTCTTAAAAACTGTATTAATGAGTGTTGCTAAATATTATGTAATTATTGCTAATTAAAGTAACATCAATTTATTAATTTCTATATTTGAAATGCAATATTCAGAGGCCACTTACTATATATGCATACTGATATAATCAAGGTTGTTCACAAGCACAGATGTGGTCCAAAGTTGCTTAATTAACTGCTCTTATCCTAGCTTAATTAGATGTTTTTTCTAAAATCCTAAATTGATGAAACAAAACTCAATTTTTTTCCTGAGATTAGAAAAAAAAAAGGTGAAGATGCTCTTAGCTAGGCTTGTGTCAAACTTGCAGATTGCTTCTTGTTTTTGTTTTGTTTCACATCTTTTTTCAAGGAAGACTTCTAATGACCTGTCTACAATTCATGTGAAGAAAGGCTTAGATTATTTTTTCAGAGTAACCATTTTCAACTCCAGCTTCATCAGAGAAAGCAGAAACCAAAAAATAAAGAAGATAATTTACCATCATGAAAGCACTGGCTTACATCAATGCCCATGATTATTTATTTCAAATTAAATATAAAGGCAATTTCCCACTCTCACTGTCTGATATGATTTGGCTTTGTGTCCCCACCCAAATCTCCTGTCTAATTGGAATCCCCACGTGTTGACAGTGGGGCCTAGTGGGAGGTGATTAAATCATTGCGGAAGTTTCTAATGGTTTAGCACCATCCCCCTAGTGCTGTCTCCTGATAGAGTTCTCATGAGATCTGGTTGTTTAGAAGTGTGTGGCACTTCCCCCTGGTGCACCCTCTCTCTCTTTCCTGACACCATGTGAAGAAGGCCCATGCTTTGTCTTCCACCATGATTTTAAGTTTCCTGAGGTCTCCCAGTCATGCTTCCTGTTAAGCCAATGCAGCTGTGAATCAACTAAACATCTTTTCTCCATAAATTACCCAGTCTTGGGTAGTTATTTATGGCAGTGTGAAAAGGGACTAATACACTGTCAATCTTCTTTGTTGAGAATACTTGCTTTCTTTTTCCATCTGATGCCTGTCCTCTTGCCAATCATAACATGATAGTCTCTAAAAGCTGCTTAGCATTTTCTAAAAACCAAAACCAAAAAAAAAGATAGTCAAAACTGAATAATTTATTTATATTCAAATGAAGTATGCCTTTTAAAAAATCGTAGTATAGGCCGGGCGCGGTGGCTCACGCCTGTAATCCCAGCACTTTGGGAGGCTGAGGCGGGCGGATCACGAGGTCAGGAGATTGAGACCATCCTGGCTAACACGGTGAAACCCCGTCTCTACTAAAAATACAAAAAATTAGCCGGGCGTAGTGGCGGGCGCCTGTAGTCCCAGCTACTTGGGAGGCTGAGGCAGGAGAATGGCATGAACCTGGGAGGTGGAGCTTGCAGTGAGCCGAGATCATGCCACTGCACTCCAGCCAGGGCGACAGAGCGAGACTCCGTCTCAAAAAAAAAAAAAATCGTAGTATATTTGTCTTTGTAGAAAGCACAGTAAGATTTGAACTCTCTTTTATGCAGTCAACTTGAATAAAGAGAAACCTAAAATTTATTTCCTACTTGACCCCCTCACCAAATTACTATATAACAAATTGCACAGTTAATATGGATCCGTGATCATTAAAAATTCAAATGCTCTCTTGCCTGATAATAATCTAGTACTATGTGAGTGCTTCTAAATGAGGGAAGATATGTCCCTATGCTTGCAATTACAAAGACAAGAGGCACTTGAATTTTGTGAGCAGAAGATTGGCCTTGGCAAACCAACAGCATGTTAGGTTTATCTCATTTCCCCTGAATTTCATTTGAGACTGCTTTGTAATAAAAGATGTCCTGATGAAATCATAACGTTCAGTACTAGTGATGCAAAAGCAGTAGCTTAACACTCTTAAAGCATAGCTTGAGTGGAGAGAAATACAGCATTTCAATGTCATCATCTCCATTATGAAAATAATAGAAAAATAACAGTTTCTCCCTAAGGTACTTCTTTACTGCCTAATAAAAGCGGTGTGAGGCAAGTCATTTTCTCTGTTTAGTTTCCTTGTTTCCTTAACAGGAACCCTATAATTTGAAAAAAAAATGTGACTTTTTGAGAATATGCCACTTTCTGAAATATGGGCATGAATCTACTTTACAACGGAAAAAAAATCTTGAAATATTCTTTATTTTACTTACTGGATAAAATCAATAAACCAAGCATTTGTTTCTTGCTTTAAAATATAATTTTAAGGTCTCTTTGACCAGGTTTTACTGAATAAGCTAAATTGACTGGTCAATAGGCCAGTAGGATTACGAATTTCCTGATGAGATCTTGCCTTATCATTTATTTATGTTTATGTAGCATTTCACACAACACACATGACAAAGTGCAGACAGGAAGACAGTCAGAAATGGTAAGAAAGAAGAAATGGGAGAAAGAAAGAGGGGAAAGAGGAAAAGAAGAAAGGAAAAAGGAGGCAGGAAAGGAAGAAAGCACATTTTTAAAGCAATGAACAAATATTTGGTGTATTGGTTTTATACAATAAAAAAAGAATTTTTCAAGATTTTTTTCTTCATCATAAAGTAGATTCATGCCCATATTTCAGAAAGAGAAAAAGGGGGAAAGGGAGAAGGAAGGAAGGATAAAAGAATAGAAGGTACTTCTGGAGGGTAAAAGAGCCTTTCAGCATAACTTTAAATAGAAGTTCTAATTTCAAGTGAATATTATGTTCCTTACTAGTAGGATGTTGAGTAGCCATCAAAGAGAATACATATCTTTGATTAATGGGGGTAAACTAAGCCCAAAATTATAAATGAATTGAGGCTTAACTTATTTCACTCCTTGAGCAAGATGTAAACTTAAATAAGGCTTGTTTTTTATTTGTCTCATGGGAAAGTCTGTGGGTGGAACAGGCCAGTAGAGGTAGGGCTGAAGAGACAGGATTCTAAATGGAAAGGCTAGGTATTGGCCATGAGAGGCCAGCTCTGAGGGAGTGGTAGCAGCAGCCATGAAGTGGACTGAACCCATCCAATGCCCTGCACCTCTCCTCCCCTCTATTAGTTTGGATAATTTAGCAGTGATTCAACCTGAGGACTTAGAGTTTGGGGAATGGCTCATTTATCATCACAGTTCTTTGAACTCTTTATTAAAAATACATCAGTTTAGTTATTTCTTTTCGATTTCTGAAGTCAAACACAGCAATCCTAATAGTTACTTGCCATTTGAAATATGTATAGCAGATTGCATCTCATCTGGCATAGTTTGATGCGTTTGAAAATGTTACGTTCTTTGCTTTCATGTAAAGTGCTCTTTGAGTTCACCTAAAGGAGAATTGGTAAAAATTAAGACAAAAAGAAGAATAAAATGGTCAGTTAGAAGGCAGGTCATGCAGGGAGTACTGAGTTAGACAAAACATTGAGAACATATTTTGATTTTTTTATTGAATAAAAAGGCGTTTTTAAAAGAACACAAATTCTTTGTTGATTAAAATTCTAACTGAACTGTGAGGTATTCTGTATTTCACACACACACCCACAAACTTTGGGTAAAATTGGCCGTTTGGTAGAAATCTAAACATTAGATACTGCCCATTATTTGTAAATATCTAAATGGTGGTTCTACCAGTTTTTCCCTATTGAAAACCAGAAGCTTCACTGCATATGACATTCTTGCAATTTCTCAGTACTGATTCTGTCCATGTTATGCATTTTATTGCCAGATAATTTGGAAATCTATGAATATAAGTTTCAAAATATCAGGGTTTTTTCCATTTTAAATTACTATGGTTCACATGAATGAGAATTTAAAAATCACTAACATTTATGGAACATTCACCATGTGAAAATGATATATGTTATCACCAGTCTTCATAATAACTCTTCAAAATAAGTTTCTTTAGTTTCATTTTACTGACAGAAAGGTTGACACAGCACATAACTTAGAGTGAAGAGTATGAGTTTTGTAGTCTCACAAACCTGGATTCAAATCTCACAAACCTGGATTCACATCCTCACAGACCTGGGTTCAAATGTATTCCTTACTGGCAATGTTGGGCAAATGATGTTTGCTTCTATCCCTTTCTGCATTTAATTCTCATAAAATGGAATCATTAGTACTTATTTCAGGTGTGTATTATAAGAATCAAGTTAGGAATGCACTAGTGTGTACTAAATGCTCAATATATCTTAGCGCTTATTAGTTTGGAGTCTCTTGCATGAGGCCATAAAATTAATGAGTAGCAGTTTCAGGAATCAGACCCAGCCTATCTAACCTCAAAGTGAAACTAGCATTTTCTACTATACTGAGACAAATCACAGCAATATTCCAAATACATCTAATGTGAGCAATAATACATAAATTCACTACATTTGAGTATAGAGTCACAGAAAATAGAAGATTTTCTATATCCAGTTAGTGTTTTGTTATTTAATAAAAAATAATATTTATAGCCAAAAGGATTTCAGATAGCTTACCATCAGTAATATTTATTAAAATTCAAGATTATCTTTAACTGAGCACCTGAAAGAAATTATATTGAGTTTATGGAAGAGCAAAACTTGTGAGATAAAATTATGAAAAGATCAAATTATTAAAATAATAATAAAATAAATCTAGCTTTCTTTCCCCTTTAAGGTCCTTACTTTCTGCATGACTTTATGCTAAGGCCTTTAAATACTATCTCTCAATGGAACTTCCAAAGAACACTCAGGAGGTAATTCACATACTCTCTTCAATTTGTGGTAGTACAGTGAAGGCTTGGATAAATCCCATAACCTAACCAAGTGACAAAACCAGGATCTGAGCCCAGATCGACCTGATGCCAAAGCCTAGTTCTTAACCTTTAAAGCAAAAGTGAATTCAATGGGACATTTGAATTAGCACACCAAGGGCCATTTATAGGGAATAATAGGTCTGGATAGAGCCAGATGTGAAAATATTTAGATGTTCATCCCTAGAAATGTCCTTATAGGACAGAAGTTTTTAATTATCTGTGAAACTCTCAAAAGACAATTATTTTATTCAAGGGCTCTTTTACCGTGGCTGCTTCTAGCCTCACAGC
This sequence comes from Hylobates moloch, assembly GCF_009828535.3. Lineage (NCBI taxonomy): Eukaryota > Metazoa > Chordata > Mammalia > Primates > Hylobatidae > Hylobates > Hylobates moloch. The sequence continues at coordinate 79,132,851 of NW_026652286.1, read as the reverse complement.
CATCAGGGCCCTTTCCCCCAGATGCTCTAAGCTTCTTTGTTGCCTGCTATGAAGCTGTAACAGGCCCACTCACTTGGGCTGCATTGGTTTGAGCTGAAGGTTCCCCAGCAACTTTCTATGCAAAGTTCCCTTCCAAGCCTGAGAATGATGACTAAGCAACTTCCAGTCTACATATGGCTTAAAGGCAACCTAATATCTCATTTTGTGTCTCAGGCTACCTGAGACTTAAGCTCCTATGGTGATCAACCACCTTGTGGCACTGTCGTTTACCAACATTGCCCAAAATGCCCGTCATTCTTCAACTCACTAAACACTGTGAGAGGTAACCATGATCTCCTAATAGTCAAATCTCTTCCCAGGTCTCTGATGGCTGATCTTTCCTGTACGATTTCATACTGTTGCCTATTCAAACTTTCTTTCTTTCTTTTCCTTTTTTTTTTTTTTTTAAGACGGAGTCTTGCTCTGTCACCCAGGCTATAGAGTACAGTGGTGTGACCTTGGCTCACTGCAACCTCCGCCTCCCAGGTTCAAGCGATTCTCCTGCCTCAGCCTCCCGAGTGGCTGGGATTACAGGCGTGCACCACGACGCCTAGCTAATTTTTGTATTTTTAATAAAGACAGGGTTTCACCATGTTGGCCAGGCTGGTCTCAAACGCCTGACCTCAAGTGATCTGCCCGTCTTGGCCTTGCAAAGTGCTGGGATTACAGGTGTGAGCCATCGTGCCCGGCCTCGACCTTTCTCAAAAGTTTGTCTCAATTTCCTCACCATCATCTGCAATGACAAAGCTCATAGCACAATATTTAACACTCAACATGGTTCACTAAATTTTGTATTGGCTTATGATTACTTCTCTCATCAACTTTGCCATGGATAAAGTTGATGAGATTGGGGCACAATCCCTGCATTGTGCCCCAGATATCTGGCTGACTAGAGTGGCTATAGAGGACCACTTGCAGATCCTCTAACATTCTAAAATGTTACATAGCTCTAGTTCTCTCTTCCTTGAGATGTTTGGCTTCCTTGCTCCCTTTCTTATTATCCAGTTTTCAAAACTTAGCTCACACGTTACTTCCCCTTAAAAAGTTATTTCTGATCATTCCATATGAAAATGAACACTCCCTTCTTTATATCCTGGTCTAATTCTATGCTTATTTCTGTTATAGCACCTAGAATACGTTATTTCATTTATTTTTACTCATCTCCTTTGTAACTAGACTGAATTAATTAACCCTGTACCTACAAATGGTATTTAGTGAAATTAAGTCAATCTCTCCTCCCTACCTCCAGTCCCAATTCTACACTCCAGATGTAATCAGTAACAGGTTTGTGTATGTGCTACCAGACACTTTCTATGTATATATTTAAATTTATAATATTTAGAGTTTTATAAACATTTACACACTCAAAATAGTATACAAATTGGTCTGAAGCTTGCTTTTTAATATATTTAACACCATCATAAACATTTTACTATGTCAATAAATTGGTTTAAATAACATTATGATATTCTACAATATGCGTGTACCTGAACTGATTAAAACAGAGAGGATGTATCCTTCTCATTCTACATCCCTTCTACGTAGTATGGTGTTTGGCATAGAGGACACACATAACAAATGCTAACAAATGCTAGAGGAATAAATGTTATTATTGAAACAGAAACACACGGCCTTTCCACTTTCAAAAGAGGTAGGCTTTGATTTGAATGAAGTCAAAGCAATTTACCACTGTTCTCCCTCCGTGCTGCCTTTCAAATCCTGACTTTTTCTGTGCATAGCTTTGGACTGAATAGCAATAACTGCATCCTAAGAATACCTGATATTGCTTGGATTTTTTTTAAGAGAAGCCCCACCTAAACACAAACAGAATGCCTTATTTAGAAACAGATCTTCAAGATGTTTTCATTCCAATTCTAGAGCCACTTCAGTGGTATTCCTCTGAAGTTAGGACATGTCAGGCAGTAGCCAGCAAAATTAGCCTGATTCACATTTGTTCTACTCCGTTTGTAGCTCTAGTCAAAGAAATGAAGATTCTGATTTTGTGATTGTCTTAGTCAGCTTAGTCTTGGTCTGCCATAACAGAATGTACAGAATGGGTGCTCTGAACAACAGAAATGTATTTTCTCACATTTCTGGAAGCTGAAAGTCAAAGATCAAGGTGCCGTCCGACTTGGTTTCTGGTGAGACCTCTCTTCCCAACTTGTAGACAGCTGCCTTTTCACTGTGTCACCATAAAGCCTGTTCTTTGTCACATATGGAGAGGAGGATCTCTGGTCTCTCTTCCTTTCCTTACAAGGACACCAGTTCTATTGGATTACAATCTCACCCTTAAGAATTTCTACCTTTATGAACTCATTTAATCTTACTTACCATTTTTAAAAAGCTCTGTCCCCAAATATATTCACACTAAGTGGTAGGGCTTCAATATGTGAGTTTTGGGGGATGCCATTCAGTCCATAACAGTGATAAAACATCCCAGGGTAACTGCTCTAATTTGCCCAGGACAGTTACAAATTATGTCTATTATCTGGTGTCCCATTGTTAGCAACCCTTGCAGTCTCAATAAATTATATGGTTACCCTAAGCATCCTCTCTCTCCAACAGGCTTTGCTTTCTTACTATCCAGTTGGACAAGTCATAGCTTGAACTGCAGCAGAAGCATTATTGTGGCCCTGCTCAGCTGCCTTTCTGGTAGTAGGCCTATCATTGAATTCTATAAAAATGGCTTTTGTAGTACACATTTTAATGCTGTTGTCTATGCATGGCCTGCTATCTCCCTTTATTTCAGATGAACTTCCAATTAATTTTTACCCCTATGCCCTTTGGTCTTGAGAACTGGTGTGGCTTTTTGTCAAGTCCCTCTCAAGAAGAGATCTTTGGTGTAACAACATGTACAAGTGGATCTTTGCGAGTCCTAGGAATTGAACCAACAATAGGATAAGAAGTCTGGCTTCTTTTTCAGATTCTTCCGGCCCCTGATCACTAACATCTCTGTTAAAACTTTGCTTCTGGCTTGGACTAATCATCTGCTGATACTGTCTCTTGGTCTTCTGAGGGGGCTGGCTTGCTTGCTCTCTCTGTCTCTCTCTCTCTCTCTCTGATGGCATGTTTGCTTTCTAAGCTTGAGCAATGCTTCCCCCTTTCCCTCACTCCAAATGTCTCTCTCAGCCCTTCTTTTTTGGTCTAAACACTGGACTGACTCCTAGATCTTCTTTCCTCACTGTGTTCTTCTTGACCTTTGCTTTATATGAATTGCCTTGAGGTTTTCCTCTACTTTCACCACTGAATCTGAGCCTGACTGTAAGGCAGAAATATGATTTCTGCTCTCAATGATAGAATTAGACACCTGCTAGGCAGACCCCTGCTATTAATCAGTGTGTTTCTTTATCTGGACTATAAACTGATCCTATGGGCTGAAAGCAGCTACTCAAAACAGAGATTCCTCAACACTGATAAAACTCAATGAAAAGAGAAAAATTCAGCTAGATTCCAGGTCTCAATTCAATATAGACATGACCATCCTAAGTTCAGTTCAGTACTATCACACTAAGTACCATATATACCATATGAAACTAACCATTTGCTTTGACCATGTGCTATCTCAAGAGTACATGTGGGAATGATACTATTTTGGAAACACTGGGTTAAATAAAATATATTATAAAAAATAATTTCATCTTTTTTTTAACATTTAAAAATGTGGCTATACCCCTACATACCTATTAAAATGGCAAACAAATAAAAACTGACCATACCAAGTGCTGGCAACAATGAGAAGCAACTGGAAACTTCATACACTACTGGTGAGACTTTAACATGGTAGAGCCATTTTGGAAAATAGTTTGACAATTTCTCATGAAGTTAAATATAATACTTCCCTTATGAGTCACCAATCCTACTCTAGGTATTTACCTAACAAGAATTAAAAGTTGTGTTTACATTAAAACTTGTACAACAATGTCTGTAGCAACTTTATTAATGACCATCTGAACTGAAAATAACCGAATGTCCATCAACAGACGAGTAAGTAACTGTAATGTATCCATACAGTGGAATAATTCTTAATAAAGGAGCACTCCTGATACTCACCACTACACTCATGAATCACAAATGCATTGTGCTAGTTAAAGTAGCTATATTCAAAAGGCTACATGCTGCCATTGACTACCTGGGAACTACAAAAGAGAATGTTCAGAATAGGAGAATTGGCAAATCTGTAGAGACAGAAAATAGACTAGTGATTGCCTAGGGCTGGGCAAGACGTTGGGAGGTAAGTGGGGAATGACTGCTAAATGGCAAAGAGTTTCTTTTTGGAATAATAAAAATGTTCTAAAATTGACTGTAGTGATAGTTGAACAACTCTGCAAACATACTAGAAACCATTAAATTGTACACTTTAAATAAATTATATGACAATTGTCTCAATAAAGCTGATAAAAATAAACCAACATAGTGAATAAAATGTGAATATAAAATGATTTATTTAAAAATGTGACTACTAGATAATCTAAAATCACACATGTGGCTTGCATTATGTTGCTATTGGACAGAGCTCTCTCCTCATACTGACTTAGTACTAGAGTGAAGTAGTGAGTCCGGAAGTAGTGGGAAGAAGGCAAGGATACAATGCGGCACTTGAGTTTCTGGGAAGACTTGATCATATTACTTATTCTTTCATCAGTGCTCTTCCCTATACTGTATTTTAGGGAATGTGATTTTTCTTGAGTCCAGAAATGCCACATGGATTAACTAACTAAACGGCCAATGAGCAATGTGTAAAGATTCTTTTCTCCTATTTGCAAAAACAAAGAGTTAAGCCACAAAACAATCAAAGGGCAGACTGTTGTTTAGTGTTACAGACTGCTTAAAGTTATTAATTTCTAAAATAAAGAAGGAAAACAGTTTTAAAAATCATTTTTATTAATTAGACTTCAACAGGCTTAAAATATTCATGGACAATATTTCATTTTGTATTTTCAGCAACCCAAAAGGGAGGGATATTATCTCCTTCTTCCAGGAAAAGGATCCTGGGCTTAGAGAACTAAATATGACCAAGGACTCATAGCTGTTAGGTAGTATGAATGGTCTTCACATCCACATCTCTTATTCCACAGGGGTTGAGCTCTTAACCACCATACATGTAGCCCATAGATGGCATGGATGCCAGGTGGCCAAAAGAGGGCAAATGCCAACTAATGAGACATAGTTCAGGAAGTCAAATTGTCATCATGGAGGTTTAGAGTATGCAGAAAACAAGTTCCTGAAGGTGATATAAAAATCCATATACAGAAATTCTGGAAGCTGATAAGAGACAAAGAGGTAGAGAGGCAGGTGGGCTGCTCTGAGAGTCTGAAAGTAAGTAACAAACCCAAATAAAGTAGGTGGGATTCAGGGCCACAGGCAAATTCCTGGAAGGACCGTGGAGAACATATCAAAGGATTCCATTTTCAAAGAAATGAAAATGTAGACAACCCTGGCCATAGCTATGAAGTGCATTTTTTGAAAACCTAACCCTAAAATGAGTATTTCAGAAGTAATTTTTCTGTAAGAGGTGGTAGTGAGAAACTTTGTTGTATCATTTATAGAGTACTAGGTATAGAGGCATGTTCATTGCCTAAGAAGCAACTGTGACTCATCCTAGGCCAGAACCAGGGGAGTCATTAGCACACATTAGATTCAATTACCTTCCTATTACTCTGCTTCCCGCAACCGTCAAATATCACACATGCACACACACGTCTCTAAAAGATGCCTCCCCTTCTTTACCTTTGATTTAGTCATTGACCCACTCAAATATGGATTCTACTATACCACTACACAAACACTGTTTTCCCATAGCTCACTACTCTCATATTGCCAAATCTACTGGAAGCTTCTTTATCTTCCTCTTATTTATTGTTTCAGTAATATTCAGTATATTTGACTAGTACTCTTCTGCTTTCTTGTTTTGACTTGCCGAACACCACAAACTCCTGATAATAAATCTCTCACCTTCTCAATTTATTTGTCTGGCTACTTTTCTAGTAGCAAACTCTATGTGGAAGGAGTCCTCAGGATTCTTGCTCTTTATCTACACATTTGCTTTAGATAATCTCATTCACTTGTAACTTCAAATGTCTTTTAAATGCTAATAATGTCTAGATTTTGATTTGCCACCTAGACTGCACTCTGAGCTCTGGACCCATTATATCAACTAGTCCACACACGTTTCAAACTCTAAACATCCTCCAAAGCACCTCTTAGTCAGCTCGGGCTACCATAACAAAATACTACCGGCTTAGTGGCTTCAACAACAGAAATTTATTTCTCACAGTTCTGGAGGCCAGAAGTCCAAGACCAAAGTCCAGCCAATTTGGATTCAATGAGCGTTCTTTTTCTGGCTTGCAGGCAATTAGTTACCTTCTTGCTGTGTCCTCACATGGAAGAGAAAGAGATTGACCTCTCAAGTCTTCTTCTTGTAAGGGCACTGGTCCTATGGGATTAGGGCCCCACTCTTGTGACTTCATTTAACGTTTATCACCCCTTTGCAGGCCTTTCTCCAAATACAGTCACACTGGATGTTCGGGCTTCAACATACAATATTTTGGAAAGGAGGACAAAATCCAGTTCACAGCACCCTTTTTCTTCAATCTTCCCCACCTTAGCAAAGGGGACTACCATCCATTCAACTGGTTAATTCCAAATCATGGGGCTCACTCTTATTAGCTAAATGCCCATAAGTAAGCAAACTTGCTGTTAGATTGGATATTTCTTCTCAAGATATCTTGAATCAACCCACTTTGCTTATTTCCACTGTCTCCACTCTAATTTAAAGTCACTTTACTGAATGTCTGTTTACTCTTGATCTCTGACCCTTTCCACTCCATTTCAGCATTATTTTTTAAGTTAATGAGATAATTTCACCCATGGCTCTGAACACATGGATGGTTTTCCATTGTGCTTAGGATCAAGCCCCAATGGTTAATATTGATTATGAGCCCAGGATATCTGGACCTGTGTCCACAGCCCCGGTCTTATTTTGAGCCATTTTAGCTAGTGTTTTCTATGGGCTAGGTGCTTTGACTTTTCTGTTCTTCAAATATAAAATTTTCCTCCATGTCTCATAACCTTACTACCTGATTGCCTCCTATGTAACATTCATTTATTTGCCTCAATGCTGTTTCCACATACAAAGGCATTCTTTGATCCACAGTGTCAATTATTCTATCTTCCTATACTCTCTCACAGATCCTTGTAACTCTTCACAGAAAAATTATCTATGTGACTGTATTCCCCACTGAGCTTAAGCAGGGGTCATATCTCTTTTGTTTACTTCTTTATTTCGAATCCTAGCAGAGTACTTGGTACATAGTAGCAGTTCAATAAACACTTGTTAAAAAAATAGTCACTTAATTGGTTGAATGATTAAATCAATAAAATAGTGAATAAAGCCACAGTCATCAACCTGCTTCCTACTCAAAGAGGTAACCACTTTTACCAGTTGACATCTCCTCCAGTGTTACTTCCCAAAGATATTCATCAAGTGACTGCTTGTCTTAGTCCACTTCCTACTGCTATAACAGAACACCACGGACAGTAACTTATAAACAACAGAGGTTTATTTGGCTCACAGTTATGGAGGCTGGGAAGTCCAAGATCAAGGGGCTGCTTCTGTGTGCTTTCTCACCATGTGATGCCATCTGTGTCAAAACACAGCAGAAGTCATCACACAGTGAGAAAGCACACATGTGTATGTGAGAGAAAAAATCAGGCTGAACTCACTCCTTTCATCAGGAACCCACTGCTGCCATAACTAACCTACTCCTGAGATAATAGTATTAATCTTTTCATGAAGACAGACCCCCTCATGGCCTAATCACTTCCTAAAGGTCACATCTCTTAATACAGTTAAAATGGAAATTAAATTTCAATGTGAGTTTTAGTGGGGACATTCAAACCATAGCACAGGTGCACTATGACTTAGCCAGGAGAAACAGTGGCCACAGTTATTACTAGAAGGGCAAACTACTTTCATGGCCAGAACTGAGTTAGCTGAGCTTGGCCACAGGTAACATCTCTTGGCTAGAGATTAAGTAACTGAAAGATCTTGCCACCTTCCTCCCTCATCCCAGATCGTAAGTTTTGAGGCATAAGTCAAGTTGGTTAACAGTAAATAAATGAATGTCTATATTAAGTTTCATTACCACCCCTAAATGATGATAATTAAAACTTGAAAAATCTAAAAAACTTAAAAGGGAATTGTGTACATTAAGATATTGATAAAAGCACCCCAAGCTTTCAGATTCTGCACGTTAACACCAAAAAATATGTCACATAAAAAGTAGTTTATTATTCCTGGAAATGGGTCAGATATGCCTTTTGTAATCTTCTAGCGGGAATAGTAGATTGCAATATGTAATTTTTGCAAAACCTCACTTTGAAGGGATTGAAACAAATAACCAATACTTAATTTCCTTTTAAAAGAAAATACACCAAATAGTCTAACTTTAGGGAACAAATTAGCTAAAAGATGAGATCAAAACAATAGAAAATTAGGACAACAAAAGCTTGATTAAGATTTTACTCCATTGGTTCTTAAAATTTATTCTGAGAGGCTCAGCAGCACCTAAGTATATCATCTTTTGAAAATCTTGGCATTTGCTAGGAAAATTAAACTATATTTTTATTATTAAAGTAACATTAAAAACAACTCTTCACTTTAGATGTAGAGGGTGAATATTAAACAGAAACGTGTTAGAAATGCATGAGTCTTCATTAAGAGAATGGCAAGAGGCCTTCTGAGGAAAGAAAGCCTTGGACTTTGAAAACATTTGTGTGTGTGTGTGTGTGTGTGTGTGTGTGTGTGTGAATATATTTGCATTGCAGGACACTGAAGACTCTAACTGAATCTTTCACATTGTCATTTGAAATAACAATTGTCATTTGTGGGTTACCACTTTCCCAAATTTCATATTGACCTGGAAGACAAGGAAAGAAGGGCCAGCACTTTGGGCATCTATACACGGCTCCATCCAGGGTATAGTACATTTAAATAATTTGTATTAATTTATTATAGTAGACATTTTGGGAGAACCCACCCAATCTATTCTGCCTTTCTGAGAATGTACCCCGTTCACAGCCCCTCTGTAGGAAGCAACTCCTCACCACTAGCTGAGTCAGCTTGGGTTGAATGCCAACATAAGAAGCAACAGTGGGTAGACTGGGTTGAACAAATCGATTCTTTCTCTTGAGAAGTTGCCCTTGAGGGCACAGGGACTATTTGTGGACAACTGAATTGAAAATGAAAATATCAGGGCAAGTAGAGGAATGTGGAACCATGTGAAGCCAAACGAGAAAAAAGGAGGCAAGGTGAGGAGGATACTTCATGCTTTAGAAGCACAGGAAGAATAATCTTATAACTGATTTTTCTGTCCTAGTGTCTGTCCCCATGTGGCTTGGCTTTATTTCATTTCTCATCCTTAAGTGATGGAGAGGTTGCTTTAGCCTAAAATAAATTCTCCTTAACTTAAGCTAGCTTACACAGGCTTTTCTTTCTTGCCACTTGATCCTGGGCTGATATATTATTTTATAAAAAGGTCTGTCTGGGCCAAGTGCAAGTGGCTCACGCCTGTAATCCCAGCACTTTGGGAGGCCAAGGCAGGTGGATCATCTGGGGTCAGGAGTTCAAGACCATCCTGGCCAACATGGTGCAACCCTGTCTCTACTAAAAATACAAAAATTAGCCAGGTGTGGTGGCACGCGCCTATAATCCTAGCTACTTGGGAGGCTGAGGAGGTGGAGGTTGCAGTGAGCCGAGATTGCACCACCGCATTCCAGCCTGGGAGACAGAACAAGACTCTGTCTCAAAAAAAAAAAAAAAAAAAAAAAGGTCTGTCTGGGTTAACTCACTCTGCCTCCTCAAATCAGTCTGTACATGCAAACACAGCTTGTATGCACATAAATTGACTCTTGGCGCTTTAATCAGAAACATCATTTCTATTGGCCAGTGCTCACAATCTTAACTAGACAATGGCCACAAATGAGCAACCTCTAGAGTCAAGCAAACTTTCGTACTATTTCTCCATTACAGATAACAAAATTCAAGCAGCATCTTTCACCACCTGAGGGTTCAGGTTCTCAATGCCAATTTCTCAGCAGTGGCAGGTCAGGTCTTTGAAGCTCCATCCTAAAATTGCAGGGCTCTAAATAACCCAGATGAAACCTATTGGGATGAATTCACAACTGTCTGCAAGAGAAAGCTCCTGCTGACGTCAATAGGAGTTTATCCTGAGGGCCTAAGAATTAGGTGAGCGTTAATACATTTTGCTGAGTTATTTCAATCTGATCTGAAGGCTTTAGCTTTTTCCTTTTCAAGAGTGGGTTGGAAAAGAGGGGGATGTGACTATGTGGGAACACTTTGATGTTCCCAATGTTGTACTTGGAGATTTTACTTAGAAAGTTTAAGTTAGAAGAAACTTAGCACCGAGTTTTATTTCTTTTTGTGCATTGACATCTCATCTCGCTTCTTAACCCCTTTCTAGTCGCCTTGCAGTTCTCTTGCATGATTCCAATTTTCACTGATGATGAGAATTACTTCTGCAAATGACATTTAGATTTAAAAGTGGGGGCATTGGCTGTAGACTATTAATTATTGTTTTGGGGTCTGGACATAAATTTATGTCCTTTGTTCATTGTTCTTAAGAAATCAGCTTATTTTTTGACAGGTGAGTATAAGCATGCAAAGTGATTAATTTCAGCAGAACCATTACATTAGGCAAAATCTTTTAGATCAAGAGAAAGGAAAAAAGTTTGTAATACAAATGAAATGCTATGGCTTTGGAAATGCATAATATTTTTTCAAAACCATAAACATATGAAGAAGCCATTCTGCATTCACTCAGTTGAAAATTATTCTACAGACTAAAATTCATCATTGAAAAAACATATTTTTCCAATAAAACTTACAACTCATTGTCTAAATGAGAACCTTTGACAATGAGAGGACACTATTAATAATTATACTGGAACAGTATGTACAAACCAGTATACCTTACAAGCAAGGCCCTAGTTATCACCATTTTCTCACAAAAGATCAAAATAATTGAAAATGGTTTTCCTCTAGTTTTCCAAACAAAATAATTAAAATGTTCCCCATTTACTTCATAGAATTGACTTCAAACATAACATTTCCCTTAATATAGACAACTTGAGATTCATCCGGTGTCAGCTTTGAAGTTAGTGTTTGATTCTATGTAATATCTTCTAGTTACTTGGCCTTCCTAATTTTATTGTTTTACATTTGATTATTTTATGGTGAAATATTATAGATATATAAAAACATATGTAAAACAAGTCTATTTTAATTATTGTAAAGAAAACATCTACATAACAACCTCCTGGGTAAAGAGAGGGAATACTCTTATTACCCCAATGACCCTGTGAGGCATTTCACAATAGCAATATTTTCTCACCCCTGAAAGGAAACCACTACTCATACTAAGGGAATTTACTTAATTTTTAAACTAGATTTACCCCAAAGTATGAATTCCTAACCAATATAGTTTCGTCTTGCTCATTTTACTTAAAATTTATATAAGTGAAATCATATTGTATGTGTTTTGTATATGTGTCTGGCTTTTTCTGTTCCACATTACGTTTTAAATAATCATCCATACTGTGTAGGCTGGGTGTGGTGGCTCACACCTGTAATCCCCACACTTTGGGAGCCCGAGGCAGGTGGATCCCATGAGGTCAGGCATTCGAGACCAGCCTGACCAACATGGTGAAACCCTGTCTCCACTAAAAATACAAAAAATTAGCTGGGTGTGGTGGTGCACACCTGTAATCCCAGCTACTCAGAAGCCTGAGGCAGGAGAATGGCTTGAACCTGGGAGGCAGAGGTTGCACTGAGCCGAGATGGTGCCACTGCACTCCAGCCTGGGCAACAGAGCCAGGCTGTTTCTCAAAAATAAATAAAATAAAATACAGAATCATCCATACTGTGTATATAGATGTATTTATTCATTGTTATTGCTATATGTCATGTTATTGTCTGAGAAAATTGTTTTTATTCTATTGCTGGTAGATATTTGGATTGTTTCCCGGTTGGGGTCATTAAAAATAATACTGCTAAGAAACATTTTTATCCATGTAACCTGTTGCATTAAAACATCAATTCTGTAATAAATTTACTGAGCACATAAATTGCTAGGTAGGGTAGGCATAACTTTAATTTTAGCACCTAAGGCTAAGGAGTTTTGCAAAGTGATCCTATGGAATGGTTCCCACACTTGTATCATCAGTTTCACCTGGGAACTTGTTAGAAATGCAAATCACCCTGCCAGCAGAATCAGAAACTCCGGGGGTGGAGCCTAGCAATCTGTGTTTTAATAAGTCTTCTAGATTATCCTGATGTAAGTTCAAGAGCAGTGGTTCCTAAACATTCCTGCACATTAGAATTATCTGGGGATCTTTTAAAAAATACCAATGCCTAGCTCCTTGTTCCAGATATTCTACTTAATTGGTATGAGGTATGACCGCGGCATCAAGATTGAGAGAGTAGTTCTCAGTCTCAGTTGTTCAATTAAAATCACCTTGTGAGCCTTCAAAAGAAAAAATTAAACACCCTGCCCCTGACAAAGATTCAGATATAATTGTCCTTAGGGGATGAGGAGCTCAGGCATTGATCTTTGCTTGCTTGTTTGAGTTTGTTTTGTTTCCTATTAAAATAGCTCCCTAGGCAGTTTTAATATGCAACCAGGATGCATACCACTGTCTTAGAGTAGGGAAGCCAGATAATATCATTATAAATATCCTAGTCCTTTCCAATTATCTCTCTCCTCTCTACTCCCCTTTCATCAACCTCTATCACTTTCTTCAATACAGTTCAGTTCAGTTAAAGCAAAAGAAAGAGAAATATGTTCAACTAAATCATACAAATGTGTGAACAATGTACAGCCTCAGAGTCCCAGAGTTATTTCCTATTGCATACTGAATTGTTATTGAAAATGAATCTCTAATTGGCAGAATTTCAGGTAGAATAAAAAACTGGAATAAAGAATGATTTGCAGCAAAAAGAGCTATTCAGCACTACTTAAATGGCATAAGGCATGTTCAATTTGAGAATGTGGTAACGTTTCTTTTTTCCTTTAAGGTCTCCACTTCTAATTTGTTTTGTAATCTGGTAGACATTATTTTACCTCTCAGTTATCTATTTCCCACTGAAAGATGTCCCTATTCTCTGCAAAATGGCATTTGATGAAACATTTTGATAATGTTATAAAGTACTTTGGACATCTTGGCAGAAAAAATATATAAATTAAATATATTTCAGAAAGATACATGAGTATCCATTTTTGCCATTTAAATCTTATTTCTGAGTAATTATTTAAAGAATGAATTAAAAGAAAAACAAACAGGCTGATTTTCAGAAAAGTCAAAAAATTGTTTTTACCTGTTACTTAGGGTATCTCTTAAATTCAAAATATCTTATCCTATTTCTGACCACTCTGTGATCCGTGTAATGTCTGAAGCTAAAGATACAGAGTTCTATTTTCGGTATGTTTGTCCCAACAACCTTCCATGCGTTCTATGTCACCTCACAGCAATGGTGAGAAATATATTCAATCGTTTTTAAAATGCTTGTTTCACAGTCCCTGAATTAACCAGTACCTATCTACAAGACAGAGCACCCAAGATTCTCAACCATGTTAAACTAAGTAAGCAGGAGGTCATGAACTACAACCTAACTCAGTATATGAACAAACTGAAACCTGACTTCAGAGTTTATTTTTTGTAATGGATAGCACGGTCTTAGACATTCACAAATAGCTTCAGCTAGTTACAGGCAGCCAACTGTTCAGAACATGTCCAAATGAGGCAAACAGCTAGCGGTAACCAATCAATCAAATTATTTCTGTACTTTACTTCTAGTGTTCAACCTGTGCTCTACTGTTCATGCTGAGGAGTGGAGGCTCTCTGAACCCCAATTTCTCTACATCCTTAACACATGCTATTTTCTGGTTTTATGTTTGTTGGTTGGTTTGTTTTTGATAATAGCTAACCTAATGGATGTGAAGTGGTTTTCATTTGCATTTTTCTAATGACTAGCAATACTGGACATCTTTTTATGTATTTATTGGCCATTTGTATATCTCTTTTGAAGAAATGTCTACTCAAATTATTTACCCATTAAAAAAATTGGGTCGTTTTTGTTGCTGAATTGTAAGACTTTTAGAAATTATTTTCTACATATTATTTGTCAAATATGTAATTTGCAAATATTTTCTCCCATTCCATGGTTGCCTTTTCACTCTGCTTGTTTTGTCATTTGATGCAAAGAAGTTATAAATTTTCACGTAGTCCTATGTAATCATTTTTTGTTGTTGTTGTTGCCTATGCTTTTAGTGTTATATCCACCAAATTACTGCCAAATCTAATGTCACAAAGCCTTTCTCCTAGGTTTTCATCTAAGAGTTTTGCAGTTTTAGCTCTTACATTTAGGTATTAAATTCATTTTGAGTTAACATTTACATATTGTGAAAGACAAGGGTCCAAATTCGTTCTTTCACATGGTTTTCAATACCTGGTTTTCCCGGAACCACTTTTTGAAAAGAATGCTTTACCCCCATTAAATGATCTTGGCATCGTCATTGAAAACTATTTGATTATATGCGCAAGGATTTATTTCTGGGCTTCCTATTTTATTCCATTTGCTTATATGTCAATACTTATGCCAGTATCACTACTTTAACTACTGTAGCTTTGTAGTTGTTGGAGTTCAGAAAACAATATCCCAAAATGAAGGAGTCAGCAGCAACCTCAGAAACAAAAGATTTTATCTGACCTACCCCTACCCTCCTGTCTCTCAGTCCCATCCTCCCCCAAGGTTGGCCATAGAAACTAGAACCCCTCTTTTTCAAGCTGGGTTATAGAAACCAGAACCCCTTTTCCTGAAAAGAAGCCATAAAACCTAAACATATTCTATGTAAAAATTGGCCATAAAGAAATTATTTGACCTGCCTTGTTTGAATGTAGATCTTAGGACCCCCATTCCAGAGAGGACTGTGCCCTCACACCCAGAAGGAAGACATACATGCTCACAGAGGCCAAAAGAATCTAGATGGACAGGCTTTGCTGGATTTCCCCACTCAGTCTATTCACATTAGATCATAGACTTTTTGTCCAATCATAGTTCTACATAGCTGTCCATACTTCGTTGAACGTAAGCATAACAATGAAAAATTTCCCCTGTATCTTTATGTCTTCATTCTGAAGACACCTGTGTATGCACATTAAATAAATCTGTATGCCTTTTCTCCCACTAATCAATCCGTTTCATGTCAGCAATTTTCAGTGAACCTTTAGTGGGACAAGGGCCTTGGTGCCCACACAGTAGATACTGATAACAGAAAGTGTGAGCCCTCCGACTTTGTTCTTTCTCAATATTGTTTTAGCTATTTGGGATCCCTTGAGATCACATATGACTTTGAGGATAAATTTTTCTTCGTATGCCAGAAACACTGTTGGAATTTTGAATGGATTACTTTGAATTTGTAGATCTCCTTGGGTAGTATTGACAGCTTAACAATATTGTCTTCCAATATATGAACATGAGATACCTTTCCATTTATTTATGTCTTTAATTTCTTTCAGCAATATTTTGTAGTTTTCGGCGTATAACCCTGGTGCCCCCTTAGTTAAGTTTATTCCTATTTTATTCTTTTTGATGCTAGTGTAAATGTAATTGTTTTCTTAGTTTTCTTTTTGATTGTTCATTGTCAGTGTATAGAAATAAAACTAATTTTTGAGTGTTGAGTTTGTATCCTGCAACTTTCCTAAATTCATGTATTATTTCTAACAGTTTTGCTAACTGTTTTTGTGTCTATGTCAAATATTTAAGGTTGACTACATGTATGATTTTGTTCTCTGTGAATGTAGATAACTTCCCTTATTTCTTTCCAATTTGGGTGACTTTTGTTTATTTTTCTTGCCTAATTGCTGTGGTTAGAACTTGCAATATTAGGTTACACAGAAGTGGCAAAAGCAGGCATCTGTATCTTATTCCTAATCTTATTGGAATCGTTTTTAGTCTCACACCATTGAGTATGATGCTGTATGAGTAGCATCAGAAAACATAAAACACACAAGTAGATTTAACAAAATGCATGAAAAGTTGCAAAACATTTTTGAGAGAAATTTTAAAAGACGCAAACAAATGTAGAACCATAGCATGGTCATGGATTGAAAGACATTTAAAACTTTTGTATTTCAAGTTTATATCAAAAGAGAATGTAAACAAATACTGAGCTCAAATTAATGGTATACATACCGAAATGTTTAGAGGGCTGTAATGTCTGCAATTTACTTTGAAATGCATTAAAAAAGAGAGATGATTAAAGAAATACTGCTATGGTTTGGATATAGTTTGTCCCCACGAAAACTCATGTTGAAATGTGATCCCCAATGTGGTCATATTAGAAGGTGGCATCTAGTGGGAGCTGTTTGGGTCATGGGACAGATCCCTCATGAATGGCTTGGTAGTGAGTTCTCACTCTCATGAGACTGGATTAGTTCTTGAGGGAATGTTTCCCAGGAGAGTTGGTTGTTAAAAATCCAAGACACTCTTGGGATTTTTGTCTCTTTACATGTGTCACTTTCCTTTTGAACTTCTCTGCCATGTTATGATGCACCATAGAAGCCCTCTCCAGAAGCTAGTGCCATGCCTCCAAACTTTCCAACCTGCAGAACCAGAGCCAAATAAACCTCTTCTCTTTATAAATTACCCAGTCTCAAGTATTCTGTTATAGTAACACAAAATGGTCCACAACAGGTGGATAAATAGATAGATAAATGCTAAAACAACTATTAAATGTTAGCGGTAGAATCGAAGTGGTGAGTATATGGATATTTACTGTAAAATCCATTCAACATTACTACATATTTGAAAGTTTTAATAATAAAATGTTTTATATGCATGAGCATATAAGTTAATTTATGCTTGAATATGCGTAGAAT